>NC_136961.1:14854625-14925720 GCF_032717465.1 Coenobita brevimanus | reverse complement strand
ATGTTCCGTGCTGATGAAGTGTTGGAAAAGTGTTATGTTCTCTTCTATGGCATTTATTTTATCTACACTCTGGAGAGCTATGTTTTCCGCCTTTTTTAGATTTTTCACGATTGTCTTTATTGCTGAGTTATGTCCTGTGATGAATTTATCTTGGTATGTTAGTACCTGAGCTATTTTATTAAATTTGTTGTTTATTTCTTGAAGGTAGCTAATCCAGAGATGTTCCCAAGAATTGCACCACCCAGGTCACACACACCGCGCTTTTGGCGAGAATGTGTGATGTTGTTCGTGTCGCTCAATACCTCCGTTCCATGAGATGGGAGATCTTGGATCATGATGAGCATAGTTGACTTCGCCTGTTCTATCTTGCATTTCGCTAAACTTCAATATTTCATCCACTTCCTTTGTGTTATGTGCTTGTGAAACATAGTCGCCTATCATGAAATCCAGGGTTCTCATGGGTTTGGCGATGTTCTCTAAACAATAGGCAATTCGTATAAGTAATCCAAACTGACTTCAGTACTCATGACATCTTTTACGATTGACTTCGTGGCTGTTGGAGCTATGAGGCATCCTTACCATACTATGTGTTGGGGGTCTAAATGAGCATATCCTCTTGCTATGTAGAGGAGAATCCATAGTATAAGTCGCTTCATCGTTACCTACCGACTAACAAAAAAAATCTATTAATTTTCTAATATGGTCATGCTGTGGTCGATGATAGTGATGATGTGCGTTACGGTTGACTAACGGAGAACAATAACTTGCTTGTTATTTCATCTACAGAAGGAGTTTATATCGATATTTAAATCTCGTAAATGATGTACTGTAGATTTTTTTGGAACAGTTGCACCTATGTTTGGTTGCCTGGTATGCGACCTTAATTTATTTTTGTAATTATTGTTGTTTTCTTGATTGGTTTCGTGAGTTATGTTCGCTTGTTCGGTGGTATCCCAGGTTGTATAATTATTGGATAATTCCCTTGAAACTCGTTTTAAATGGTCAATATGAACTTGTTTCTCTTCGCCACTTGACAGTGACTTTATTACAACTTTGTTTGCATTTGTTAATTAATCTGTATGGGCCCTCAAATTCTGGGAATAATTTATTGTCTCTCGTATGAATGATACCATAGACAATGGCTCCTAAGCTGATAGGTGAATCTCTTGCTTTCTTGTTAAATGCCTCCGTCATTTCTTCCTTAGACATCGATAATTGTTTTTTCACTCTTTTATGTATGTCCTGGAATTCACGTTTTCGGAGTTTAGGGAAATCATTGTAATTGTATATGGGCAGATTTTCACCAAAACTTTCATATGGTAGTTTTTTATCTGTCCCATATATAATGAAGTGTGGTGTGTCTCCTACAGATTCATTTATAGATCCATTTATTGATGCTTCCACTCTGGGAATCCAATCATCCCAGCTTGCATAATTAACATGGAGAATGTGTCGTAGTACATCTAATACTTTTTTTCGTTTTGTCTCTCTACTAACCCATTAGATGCTGGGTGATAGGCTAAAACGTTAACCTTTTTGATGTTGTATTATTTACATATTTCTTGTAAGATATCAGAATTAAATTCACCTCCATTATCACTTATTAGTACCTTTGGGGTAGTAAAGCGACATATTACATTGTCTGTTATTGCCTTTGCTACTGTCTCTGCTGTTTTATACTTAATTGGGGCTAAAATTACATATCGCGAGAAATGATCCGTTGCTACGAATAGGTATTGGTTTTTATTATATGATAACGGAATCTTGAGTAAATCAACGACAACAACGTCCCATGGTTGATGTGGTACAGGGTAATTACCCCTAGGTGCAGATGTGATTGGTTGTCCTTTGCGTTTTGCACATGATTCGCATCTGTCTGTATGATTGTTTATATCTTTTCGTAATGCTGAGATAGATGAGAATGGCAGTGCGTTAGTGGACATTTGTGCTGGGAGGGGGTTGGTGATAGCCAATACCCTCTTCAGGCATAAAATGATCCACAGGTATACATGGCGAGTGATGAGAAGGGTGGGTGGTGAACTGAATAAAAGGAAGGCAATGATTGATTATGCGTGTGTGGATGAAAAGATGCGAAGATGTGTAATGGATGCAAGAGCTTATAGAGGTTGGGGGAGTGGACTTTCTGACCACTACTTGGTGGTGGCCAGAATTAGGATCCAAGTAAGATGGAGGAATAGAAGAAGGGAAAGACGAGAAGAAAGGAGTAGTTGCAAGGAGAGTGGAAAGGTTACGAGAGGATGAGAAAAAGGCAGAGTATAAGAGAGAAGTGGAAGAACGATTGGGCAAATATGAATTGGAGCAGATGGGGGACGTGGAAGGTGTGTGCAGGATATTTACAGAAGAAATATGTGCAGCATGTAATGTGGTGTGTGGGAGGAAGAGAAGACAGAGGACGGTGAGAGGAACAGCGTGGTGGACTGAAGAGGTGAGACAGGCTGTGGCACAAAAGAAGAAAGCATACAATAAATGGATGAGAAATAGGGACGTGGAAGAAGTTGAGAGGCGGAAGAGAGAGTTATATGCAGAAAGAAAGAGAGAGGTGAAAAGATTAGTAAGAGTAAGAAGAGAGTGGATGAGGAATTTCGAAGGAATTTGAGTGTAAAGTGGAGGGACTGCAAGAAAATGTTCTGGAAAGAGGTGAAGAGAGTAAGACAGGGTGGAAGTGAGGTTAGCAGGGGAGTGAAAGATAAAAATGGTAGATTACTAGTGGAGAAGAGAGAAAAAGTGAGCAGATGGAGAGAACACTTTAAGGAATTGTTGAACATACAGGATGAAAGTAATGCGAGTATAAGTGGCTGGGGAATGGCTGGGAGAAGGAGGGAGGTGAGAAGACAGGAAGAAATCAGTAGGATAGAAGTTGTGGAAACAATGAATAAAGTTAAATCGGGGAAAGCCCCAGGAATTGATGGAGTGTGTGGTGAAATGCTGAAGCATGGGGGAGAGATAGTAGTAGAATGGATGTGGAAGATGTGCAGATTGGCCTGGGAGGAAGGTAGAGTCCCGGAGGATTGGAAGTCAGGTATAATTATTCCTTTGTACAAAGGAAAAGGGGAAAAAGAAGTGTGTGGTAATCATAGGGGCATTTGTCTTTTTAGTATAATAGGAAAAGTGTATAGTAGGATACTTATTGACAGAGTTAGAGAAAGAACAGAGGAATTAGTTGGAGAAGAACAGGGAGGCTTTAGGAAGGGAAGAGGTTGTGTAGATCAGATATTCATTCTTAGATCTTTAGTGGAAAAGTTTCTAGAGAAGGGAAAAAAGTTGTATGCGGCTTTCGTGGATTTGGAGAAAGCATATGACAGGGTGGATAGACAAGGATTGTGGAAAGTATTAAGAATATATGGAGTAGATGGGAAGTTGTTGAATGCTGTGAAGAGTATGTATGATGGTGCTAAGGCTGCAGTGCGTGTGGATGGTGAACTAAGTGAATTTTTCTCTTTGAAGGTTGGGTTGAAACAGGGATGTGTCATGTCTCCATGGTTGTTCAATCTGTACATGGATGGGGTAATAAAAGAGGTACAAGGCAGGGTATTGGAAGTTGGAGTGGCCCTGGTGAGAGTGGATAGTGTTTGGAAACTCCCTGTCCTGTTGTTTGCAGATGATACTGTGTTGTTGAGGGAAGATGAAGGGGAGATGCAAGGCTTTGTGGATGAGTTTGGGAGAGTGTGTAAGAAACGGAATCTAAAGGTGAATTCAGGGAAGAGTAAAGTGATGGTCTTTGAGAGAAGTGAAGTCAGTGAATGTACAGCGAGGTTGGATGGTGAGGAATTGGAAAATGTGAGTACGTTTAAGTACTTGGGTAGTGTGATGAGTAAGGATGGAGGTTTGGAGGGTGAAGTGCTTGAAAGGGTACAGCAGGGAAGAAAGGTTGCTGGTTCTTTGAAAATAGTGATAAGAAACAGGGAAGTGAGCATGGAAGTGAAAAAGTTACTACATGACAGTATTGTGATACCAACTCTAACGTATGGAAGTGAAGCTTGGACGTTGTTGGAAGGACCCAAGTCAAGAGTGAAAGCAGTGGAAATTAGTTATTTAAGAGGAGCCTTTGGAGTCACATGGAGAGACAGGCTGACGAATGAGGATATAAAGGAGCGTTGTGGTGTGGATGTGATAGGAAGCGTTATGAGGAACACACTGAGGTGGTTTGGCCATGTGGAGAGGATGGAGGGTGAGAGACTGACGAAGAGAGTGTATGTGAGTGAGGTGGAGGGGGGAAGAGAGAGGGGGAGGCCGAGGATGAGATGGAGGGATGGGGTGGAGAGGTATATGAGAGAGGGGGGTGTGAGTTGGGAGCAGGGCAGTGAAATGGCGGGGGACAGAGCGACGTGGAGGCGATTTGTTTGTGGCCACCCCAAACGAGATTGAGGCGTCTGGCAATAGATAGATAGATAGTAATGATGGCCAGTAATATAACAACAGGGCTTGTTTGAATGTCCTATTTTTTCCAGGATGTCCTGCATGTGGGCTATCGTGTATCGTTCGTAATACTTGGGGTATCATGTCATTAGGTACCACTAATTGTTTATTATTTCTTCGGTATTTTGGTTGTTCTGGGTTGATCCTGTGTAAGACATTATTGATTATTGTGAATTGTTCTAGTGGTACATGTAGTTTTGGTAATTGTACCGTATGTCATCTCCACTTTCTAACTTGTACAGTATATAACTTTAGATCATGTTGGATCAAGTCTTTCTGCTTTCGCGATTTCATCGTGGTTTGGGATGTTTCCTTTGAGATCTAATACCGCGACATGAATTGTCTTTGGGTTCCTAGATAATGCATCGGCTACTAGATTAATTTTGCCTTGTGTGTAATGAATGTGTACATTGTAGGTTTTGATTGTACATTTCCATATTGCTCTCTCCCAGAGAGGAGTCTTTCTTCAAACATACCCACTAGCGGTTTATGGTCGGTGAATAAGTGTATTTCGTAACCATATACCAAATCTCGAATCTTTTGTAATGCAAAAACCACTGCAAGTGCCTTTATAGTAAGTCTGTAGTGCAATAATTTTTATCTGCACCTTTTATTTGTCTGCTGGCAAATGCAATTGGTTGAGTCTTTCCTCTTTTATCTTTTTGCATCAATACATCCCCTAATCCTTTAATAGATGCGTCTGTGCAAATAATAAATGGTTTTGTTAAATCCGGATAGGCCAGACATGGTGCTTTTGTAAGTTTATTGTTTAATTCGTTAAATGCTTGTTTTTTTTTTTTCTTCTCCCCATTGGAATATAGCATCTTCTTTGAGTAGTTGGAATAGAGGAAAGGCTATATGAGAGAATTGTTGTATGAATGACCTATAATACCCTGCTAGACCTAAAAATCGTCCAGCTTCGTCTGTCGTAGTGGGTTCTGGGAAGTCTCTCACTGCCTGTATTTTGTCTTCGGAGATGTGGATACCTTCAGCATTTAGTTTGTGGCCTAAGAATTTTATTTCCTTAAAGCAAAAGTTGCATTTAGAAAGCTTAATTTTTAAACCAGCATCACCAGGCTTTTGTAAGAGTTGGTCTAATTTCTGGAGATGCTGTTTTATATCGTTAGTTGCAACAATTATCTCGTCAAGATAGACGAATATTCCTTGTCCTAGTATTTCCAGACAATACATAATTCATCAGGCGTTGAAAAGTGCCTGGTGCTGTCTTCAGTACCATTGGCATTCTCTTGTACTGATAATGTCCTGTATTTGTGGAAAAGGCAGTGTATTTACGTGACTTTTCATCTAATGGGATTTGGTAGTATCCATTAAGCAAATCTATTGTGGAAAATACATTATTTTCTGGTCCAGTATCCTGTAGGATGTCACTTAGCAATGGCATGAGAAACGAGTCTGGGATTGTGTGATTGTTTAACTTACAGTAATCTACTACCGCACACATTTCTCCATTTCTTTTTGGGCACGAAAAATAATGGGGCATTCCACGGGGAGACTGATGGCTCAATAATTCCAAGTTTAAACATTTCATTGACATACTGGTTTGCGAGTGTACGTTGAGATTGTGGGACTCGATAGGCAGGTACGAAAATCGGTGGTGTGTCTGGGTGCACGTTAATCTTGTGATTAATCAGGTTAATACACCCTAATTGTTCTCCAGGTAATGCTACGGTGCCCCTATATTTTTCCAGCAGGTTTAACAAATCAGTTTCTTCATCAAATTCACTTTTATGCTTTCTCCATCCTTAGATTTTATCTCACTTGTTACTCCAGCTAAAACTATTTCCATCACGGGAGAGGGACATTTTTCAATATTAACTATATAACTTTTTCAACTGTACTTCCCCATTCATGTGATTAATAAGGAATATGTGAGTTTGCCCATCGTTATTCATCGACATAATGCATTTTCTACTGACAATCTTTTTAATTTACATAATTCTTCCAAGATAAGAACAGTACTATTCTTTAATTTGCTCTTCATGGTTACCCTTATGTAGGAGTTAGGAGGAACAACTAAGTCATTGGTGAGATGGGCGGGAAAAACTGATAAGCCAGTACCGTTACCACGGTCTCCAGTCCTGGAGGCTGGGGTGGGGGGGTGGGAGTGGATCTATACACTGATCTGTTTGTGTATGTTTGTTTAAGCTTTTAATATTACCAAATATTTTTGGTTCTGTTTTACTAATCGGTGAGGATTCTGATGGTATTTCTTCTATGAATTCATTATCAAGGTCAATTCCATTCATTTGTGGGAGTAAAGTTATTTTCTCTGTTCTCATGGATCTTAAGCCCAGCAATATATCAGCTTTTATTGCTAAGTTTTCAACAATATAAAAAAATGCAGAAATTGGTCTTGTAGCCTCTGTGAAATTGACGGTTAACCGTATCATACCTTTTACTGCAATTTGTTTGCCGTCTATTGTATATAAGTCTGAATCAGATTCTTCCAGAAAAGTTACTTTCTTCTTATTTCTAAAAATTCTATTTCTTCTTGTGTTAAGTTCACTGGAGAGCCTGTGTCTAAAAGTAAGGAAACGTTTGGATCCCCACACATACCTGGTACCAAGATACACTCACTTCCCAACATGCCTCCTGTGTGAATTTTAGACTTGCTCTTCTTTATGATTGATCGTTTTTTGTTGTGACTTGGCTTTCCCCCGATTTGAAAATGGAAACTAATTTCTCTACTGTCTTGCAGTTACTGGTCCAATGCCCTTGGGACCAATGATGCCCACAGTATGGATCAAATCCTTGTCTTTTGTTTATCTTCTTTTGTTTTGATAAAGCATTCATTCTTTGTGTGTCCTGGTTTTGCAAAATAATAACATAGAATGGACCTATCTCCCGACTGTGATCTGTGAGATGGCTTCCCACATTGAGTGGTGTCTGTGGTGCGAGTTCTGCTCGGACTGCACGCACTCTTATGTGACTGCCTGTGGCCTGGTGTTTTAGAACGTTGCCTCAAAGCGTTTGGTTGTTTGTTCTGGCTGTTTTCGGGTCACAATCGGTTTTGTTCTCTGTTTTGGGTAGTTGTAGCTGTTTTAACAGCTGATACTGTCTCAGGCACTCTCATTCTACTAGAATGTAACTGTGTTTCGGTCACCCCTGCTTTGCTACAATTCATCTCTACCCCGTTCATTAAGTCTAGCAAGCACATGCCCGAGGTGTATGGGATCGTCTTGGCAATTTTGAGGGTCCTATCAGGTAATTTACAGAAGGCAACTACATAACCAATCATGCCTACGACAAGCTCTGGCGACTTTTTTCCATCGTGTGATATCCAGCTTGAGTTTTCTAAAGTAGCTAATAATATTCGTTTAATGGTGGAGACATCAGCTGTTACTTCACTGAGCACATGATTTGTAGTGTGCTCCCTTACAAGATCTACAATCTTATGTAATTCTAGGTTTTTACCAGGCAAAAAGTTTATACCTCCAGAAAATTTCTTCAAGAATTCTGTTTTAAACTCATCATATGTCTTAGCCTTAAGTAGCTTATCTGACTTAAGCAAATCACCTGCCGGACATCTCTCCTGATTAATCCATGAGGAAAATATTACAATTTTTTCTTGTTCATCCGTTATGTGTCTTTTTATGAAGATCTGTTCACACTGATTGATTAATGAAATCACATCATTGTGACCTTTTTCTGTGCCTAAGAATTTGGGGATGTTTTTATCCTCATGATAAACGTAAACATGAGGTGGGGATATTTGATCTGTAGTATTGCTTGCGTTATTCATTTTGACTGGTTGCTTTGTTAATGTGACTTGGACTTGTTTATCGTTGTGTGAGGGAATAATGGAATAGGTTTTCCCTGAGCGATGAACTCTGTTAAATAAATTTTCATAGACATGTAAGTCAGAGACAAAGTTTTCACTTGCTACATCAGGGGGAGTTTCCCAAGAATCATCATTATCATCAGGAAATGATGTATTTGTCTATTTGTCTTTAGTTTCTGTGGGTATGTTGTCCTGTTGTTCTCCTAATTGTGGATGTGCAGTGACCGCTAACTGTGTATCATCTGTTACTAACACGGGTGGAGGCGAAAATATCCCAGTGATATCACTCAGCTAAAATGCACTCATGTTGCTAGGGTATGGTGTTATGAAGTACGTCTTTTATTTATGTCCTAACGGAATAGATGAGTAAATGAGTTGTAATAAATGAATGCTAATAAGCGTATAAATGTATACATAAAAATAAGTAAAGGAGGTGATTGCACCTAATTTAAGCACTGAGAAGAAATGAGTAAAGTATAATTACACCCACTTGATACAGATCATATCACTCGGAGAGGCGTGTTGATAGCAGATGTCGATCTCGGAAGATAAATGCTGAGTTGATAGAAGATCTTCCTCTCGATAATTCTAGGGCTGTGTTGATGGACGATTTTACTCCAGAAATTCCATGGCTTGATGATCTCAGTGTTGATTCCAGTGCGAATTAATCTCAGAAAACCTCACCATACAACGTCCAACTCCCACTCAATAGCTGTTGGAAATAAATGAGTATGAGTAGGAATGTGTAAATAAGAATGAGTAACGAGCAGTGGGTGAGAGGTGCGTGGTGTCAGACACACATTGACTGATGCGGTGTCGCCTTAGCAAACACACATGGTGACGTCGACTTCCCACACGCTGGTAGCTGTGGTAAGTAAATGAGTAGCGATGAGTAACCTGAGTGAGGAAAGGTGAGTAAGATGAGTTGTGAATATGGACTTGGTATTTGCTTGACCTGCACACCTGCGTCAGCGATGGAGGCTGGGGGGCAGTTGGAGAGAGCGGGTCAGGGGATGTTGCTGTGTACTTGCTTTTCGTTTGTTTGTTTTGTTTCACTTTCTCGATGTATTCTCGGGCCTTTCTTCTTGTGATTTACTCGTTGTCGCTACTTGTCGGTGCGCGTAGAAGATTATAGAGATGTCTCATAGACTTATTACTTGTAGTTAATTGTAGAGATGTCTCGTAGCTTGTAACGTATAGCTTGTATTTTGTAGGAATTCACTGTAGATTTGAAGACGAGGTTCGTACTTCTGCTGCCACCAACTATATATGTTAATCTTGAGCTTGCAATATGTTAATCTTGAGATTTGGTTTTAGTTATTGTGCTAGTCAAAGGCAGGAGTAGTTAACGATGAATACAGGGAGTTGATTTTGATTTATTATCCTCAAGAAAAGTCGAAGTTGAGCAGTGTATGTATTACACAGGAACGTAATTTACAGTAGCAAGTCTCATCGGACCCCTCTTCTTATTTCCTGTCTCCATGACCTTTCACTTCTGTGGCTAGCCCCCTTCTGCTCTCTAACTCTCTCCTCCTGCCCTAGGAGGGTTTGTGTCACGTGTGTAAAACATAGGTGTGGGTTCTAGAAGTCTGTGTGTGTCTGTGTGTATGTAGCGATTCCGGTGCCCACTGGCATTCTTTTGTTTACGTCTTGCTGAACTCCTGCTGACATATTTCCTGTTCCCACATCTAGCCTTAACTGATGTTCCTATGCTATCTATTACACTGTTTATCTGTCTATTTATCTATCATGCTATGAGTTGTATTATTACTGTATAAAACAGATATTATAATACAGAGTCTTGACAGATATAGGTTATAAGAAGTAGATCATAGTGGAATTCGGGAGGGGGAGAGGAGTCCTATCCCTCCCATACAACAGTTGCATGGTTGATGGGTTCGCCCAGAGAGCTGTACTTGCCCTATGACACCTGGTATGGCGTGTAGGATTGGAACAGAACAGTCAGCTTCTAGGCATTTGACTAAATACTCCAGGAGTTTGTTTGTTCGAAGGTATACGTCATGAAGAACAAATTTGATGCCAAGAAGCCCCTCACTTGTTAGGGGACATAAGATAAACAGCTTCAGAGTGCTGAGTGATGAGGTGATGGGTGGAAGCACGGGAGCACCAGACATCACACATTGCAGGTGAACATGTGAAGGGAAATGCCAGGCATATATATCACGTTGTATGACACGAGGAAGCCGGGGCTGGGAGGAGGGTGTGGGTCCACAGGAGGGATGCTCGTGGTCATGACAGAGGCAGAGTCATCAGGGCTGGAGAGGTGTGAATTCATGGTAGAAAAACTTCTGGGTAGTTGGCACTCAGTGCTGGGGTGTGGAGGTCGTAACCGCCAGTTCAGCACACTCCCCTTTTGGGAAGCATGTGGCAATCTCATCATCATTACTATGACCACTGTGGAGCTTGATGTGTTTAATTATACCAGTAGTAGGTTCACTGGATGCAGCAGGATCACCAATAGGCGGGGCTAAAGTGTGGGGGACATCAGTGTCTAGAGGGGAGTGTGTGTGATGGCATGCACTGGTTGAGGCAGCAGTTTGTATTGTGGTACCGGGAGGGCTGGTACCATGCTTGAGCTTTGCTTTGCACATGCCCATACCCATAACCCTGATTTTGCCGGTTATTAACCCATTGTGAGCTGAGCCCTTAGAAATACACGGGAGGCTGACAGGGTCCCACTGGACCCCCAAACTTATTGGCGGATTCGTGCCAAATGCATAAGGCTACATCCTTTTGTGATTAGTGCATATATTGCCCAGGACACTGCACGTGGAGCCAACCCACTGGCTTCTGTCTCTGTCTCTCTGTCTCTGTCTGTCTGTCTGTCTCTCTCTCTCTCTCTTTGGGGGGATCTATGAAAATTATTTACATTTATCAGAAATTTATTACAGTTTCAGTAAGGATGACTGAACCTACACTTATTTGAGTGTTTGACTGTCAGTACTTATGGGATAGGTTCTTCACATAATTAAAAGCTCTGATATAAAGTATGATACATAATCATAAAATAAAACTATCCTTATAATGTTCAAATAAGACAAAAAATTTTGTTTTCAGTACCACACAAATGTAATAAAACCTGACTTATTATCATGGGAAAACAACTTAATGATAGCACTTTTCTGACAAGTACAAGGGATAGTGACTTCTACAATGTTAATAATGATAATGCAGCCGAATGTTACTGTCAAGTTATTCAACCACTTCATATTCATCAGCGTTTGAACCAATATATATAAAAAAAAAGGGGGGGGGGGCTGGTCATTATCTGCTCACACATATCTGCCTTAAAACATTTATTTTAGTACTGACATTGTCTTTATATGTCAAAAATCTGGAAAAAAAAAGTCACATGTAAGGTAAGGTGGGGTCCCAGCAGACCCCATATCAGACTTGTAATTGATTTTATCGTAGTCATAGCCGAGTAATAGTGGACAGTGATTTAATTCGTAGGAGATAAACTCAGTTTACTTGTAGTCGATGACAGAGGAAAGATAAAATTAGTCCTGGGGTTTGTAATTTGTAGTTTATTTCTTCAAGGGGATATCCCAAAATTTACACTAAGTTAAACTTCGTAAGCCTGACCCCTTTATAACCGCACCATGCTTCTCTCACTAGTCTAGACCCTCTTCTCCCTCTCTCTCTTGATTCCTTCTCGCTTCTGTCTCCCTTCTTCTTTCTCGTATAGGAGAGATTCTGTCACGTATACTATACGGTTGAGTGTAATTTTCTCGATTCTGCGGGCTTTTCTATCAGGCATCACGAGGTGCTGCATATGACACATTGTGCTGACCCGGCATTTCTCGCTGAGAGAGAGTGCAAACGTCACTTCTTCCAGGCCCTAGACATGACTTTGATTAAACCTCTAGATTACCTATGTATGTCAGCAGCTGTCATGTATTGTATTATGGTATTGTAGAGTCCTTGCATCGCTCAGTCACGCCCTGCTAGCGAACCTAAGACAGCATGTAGCAACCGATTCTAATCTATTAATAAATACTATTCATTTTAATATTGTAGAAATATAATATTCAGGACAATATTGTACAGGCATAATAATATTCTAGAAACATAACACACTGTAATAATACATTTTATGTATAATGGAATAAATACATTATTGTAAAACTGAATACAGAATATTGCATAACATATTGTAGTAATTATAGTAAGAGTCATTAATATATTTGTAATGTATCTATGATCTCTCTCTCTCTCTCTCTCTCTCTCTCTCTCTCTCTCTCCACACAGTATATGAATATATATTCAATTATTCAATTACTTCCTTTGGCACCCCACGGGATGCATAGGGCCTCGATGAACTCCCTCCACCAATATTTTGTCTCTTGCCATCTCCTTCAGGTCCCACAATCACTCCCCTCCTGCTTCTCTTTCCATTGTCCTCAACCAGGTTTCCCTCGGCATACATCTACCTCTTCTTCCTCTAGCAGTCCACTCTAGCACATCCTGCATTAAACTGTCTTCTTTTCTATATATGTGCCCCAGCCACTTCCAGCGAGACAGTCTCACATATTCATCAACTGGTTCCACTCTCGTAATATCCCTTACTTTTTCACTTGTAACTCTGTCTTGCCACTTTACCCCAAGAATCCTTCTCAGTATTTTGTTCTCAAATCCTAATACTTTCTGATCTGTTGCAGTTGTACTGTACCATGACCCATGCCCATAAATTATAATTGGTCTAACTACTGAATGGACTTGTAAATTATTACTTTAGTATGAACCGAAAGCATATTATTATTCCAAACAGTTTTCAACATTCCAACAGCTCGCCAAGCCAGTCTAATCCTCCCCTCAGTTTCATTGTTTAATGATCCGTTAGATGATACAATCGTTCCCAGACATTTAAAATATTTTACGTTCTTCACCACATTATTTCCAGTTACACAATCGGTTTGGTTCTCCACGTTCATTTTAATAATTTCAGTCTTTCCACAGTATTACCGATCCCACTTTTTCTCTTTCCTCCACCAGACAACCCTCTGCATCTCGTAAATACTTCCACAAATCAGTACAATATCATCAGCATGGTCCAAATCCATCAGCCTCTTATTTTCTTCCCAGTTAATTCCTGCACCTTCTCTCTCCTTACAACCCTTCTCATAACATAATCCATAACCAAAATAAACAGCAATGGCGAAAGAACTCCTTGAATCACTTCTGACCTAACTTCAAATGGATCACTCAAAGAACCACCCACCATTACCTTACAAAAAATGCCTTCAATTAGGCTTCTAATAATATTTACAGATTTTCTAGTATACCATAGAATCTCATAATTTTCAACATAGCTCCACGTGAAACACTACCAAACGCCTTTTCAAAATCCACAAAACATATACTAAGTGGCATTTTCATCTCATTAGCTTGTTGCATTAGATGCCTTACAATAAAAATCTGATCATTACAGCCTCGACCCTTTCTAAATCCCGCTTGTTCTTATCTTAAAAAATTATCAATTACTGGCTCTATTCTGTTCAACAAGATTTTGGAAAAGTCTTTTGCAACTACAGGTGTTAAAGTTATCCCTCTCCAATTGCCACACACACTTAAATCTCCCTTTTTTGGTATTTTTTATGATCACGCCAATTTTCCACTCTTCTAGAATTCCACCATTATTCTAGACCACATTAAAAAGTTTCAAAAGCACATTCAACTACTCATCATTTTCCACATTAAGTATTTCAGGAAATATTCCATCCTCTCCTGGGGCCTTAAAATTCTATTACTCCTTGATAGATTTTGCTACCTCTTCCAAGCTTATATCCCCTGTTTCTATCTGCAAATCTCTCGACTGCAAAATGTCCTCTTCAGCTGGGACTGGTCTACTTAGAACAGATTCAAAAAGCTGTTTCCACCTTCCTTTTATATCCAAATCTTTAGTCATCAAGTTACCATTTCTATCACGTACAGGTATTTCCTTCCTTCTCTTTTCAGTCTCAGTTAACTCCTTTATGGTCTGATACGCTGCTCTTGTGCTATGACCATCATTTTTACTGAATTTAATTTGTCTCTGTTGCCGTTTCAACATGCAGCCTCCTCTTATCACGTCTAACGAGTATATATATATATATATATATATATATATATGATAATATTGTTACGTTTATAAGAATATATATATATTTTTGTGTATATTATGTATAGCGCATGCGTGTCACTGGGCGTGTGTGTGTGCGTCGATGCTGTGTGTACGCCAGCTTCTACACACATGCGCTCGCTCATGTTCTTGCCTGTTTAGTGCGTACACATAAAGTCTTATTTAATTCTGTTTGCTGATGCGGGTGTGACTAAAAGTATTTTTAATATCAGTGACTTTTGGTGGAGCTTAAACTGGCGAAATAAAGATTTTGTATTCACCAGCAATATTTATAATGTTTAAAGTATAGGGGAGAGATGAATTTGCTTAACTCTTTCCTGTATGTTTCTCGTCTGGCTTAGCTGCATGTTGATGCGTGCACGCGGCCAGAGGGTATGTGGGGTGGAGGATTTTGGATGGAAAGAGTTTTTTGTGGGTTGGTGTCGGGAGAGGTACTGTTTGAACTGGAGATCAGAGATGGGGAACAGTGTTTTGTGTATAGTATCTATTTCTGAACATCTTTTCACTTTGTATTAGCATCCAATCGCAAGTATTACTATCATTACTGTGTTATTTTTTGTGGCAATCGAGTGCAGTTTAGTTATCTTTTAGGTATGAATTTGTTTTTGTTTGGGAAGTTTGTCCCCAGACTTTAGTGACATTATTCAGGGTATCATCAGGTTACTTGCTTTTCTCATTCTTTTGTGTTATCATTATCTCCTTGTGAAATATTATTAGCTGGTATTATATTAGGTATTTTTTAGTTTTTTTTTTTTTTTGTCCTTGCTAACGTCAGCTAATTTTATTTACTTTTGGACATGTGTTGCGAGATTGGAGTTAGTTTTTTTTTTTTTTTCATCACTTAACCATTTATTCAGTTACCTTTTTACTTTGTTTTCCTGTTTTTTCACAGTCACATTCTTATCTTGTGTTGCCCTATCCCATCTCGTAACATAATTTGGCTTTACCTCGCCAGGATAATACCCTGATATTTTGATTATTATGGTGTCATTGTACTGTGTCATTATGGAGGTTAGAGCTAGTGAAGTTACTGTGGCGCCCCTACATACTGTGAGTCAGCAAGATGCAGTTGACTTTATCAACTCACGACCAACGAAGGGTAAGGTTAGGAGGTTGCAGAGCCAGGAGTTAACCTTAGTTACTCAAGCTCTTGATATTCAGAGTGAGTCAGGTAATTCCTTCCCGTTAACTAACTTAATCTGCCACCGACTATTTGGCACAGACCCATAAGAATTCCCTGGATCCATACCAGACCTTGAATCAGTTTTTAGGTCAGTTCCTTCATCCCATGATACTTTAGCTGAGGTCACTGTCATCGAGCAGAAAGACTATTGATGTAGAGCAAGGTAAGCACGATCATGAGTATAGGATGTTACAGCTTCAACTACAGCTTCAGAGGGATTGATTGATTGAAAATAATTAAAATCTGGCAGCGCAACTGCCAGGGTCATATGCCGCCGGACAACAAGCCAAAAGACGCGGGAAATAAATAGTGTATATTCAAAATAAAGTTAATAACTATTACTAGAAATAACACACTGAAAATAATAAAATAATAGTTATAAGAAAATATCAATTATAAAAGTGGAAGGAGGCCCTCCTCCTGAAGAAAACTAAAAACATCAGTAAAATCGCTATGGGCTCCACCAAGCATCGAGTAGAGACAGTAGACACCATCTGCCCCTCTATGCCTATGGAGGAAACTCTGACGCAGGTCCCCCAAACTCGGGCACTCGACCAGCAAGTGACGAACAGTAAGGGGAAGAAAGCAATCATCACAGTACGGCTGAATCCCACCACTCATCAGAAACCCATGTGTAAGCCATGTGCCCAATACTAAGCCTAGCAAAAGCCACCTCCAATCGCCGAGGCATGGAAGGAAGAACTCTCGGCACAACCACTCTCTGAAAGACCTCTTTCAGCTTATGAGCGAAACCATCCCACCGTCTCTGCCAACACATATGAATTCTGTACCGCAAGTAAGGTGTTATATCAGAAGCAGGAAGCGGATATTCGGTTGGGGACTGTTGAGAAGCCGCAGCCTTGGCCTATGCATCCGCCTTCTCACTGCCCACCACACCAACATGTGCCGGAACCCAGCAAAAATCTACTGTCTTCCCCCGACGACGAATGAGGAACAGCCACTCCAAGATAGCTAAAACTATTGGATGGGAAGAGTTAAAAGATTCCAGGGCCAAAAGCGCCCCTTGAAAATCGCTAAAAATAGTAAAATAATTGTCAGGGTAAGCAAACACCAACTTCAGGGCTAAAATGATAGCTGACAACGCTGCAGTAAAAACTGAGGCAACCAAAGGAAGACTACCTCCACGGCTAAAGTTGGGAAATACCACTCCAAAACCAACACCAGATGCGGATTTAGAGCCATCAGTATACACAGGTACAGAACCACCATGACTAGAAGAATGTTCTAAAAATAACTGTAAACAACACTGAGGAGCGACAGAATCCTTTGAGTCTGCATGAGACATACAGAAAGTTACCTTGGGCAATATCCATGGTGCAACCCTTGGGATCCGAACAGAACTGACAGGTACTGCTGACAAACCAAACTCCTCCATAATATCCTGAACCCTATAGCCAAATGGATGAGGCATGCGAGGGTGTCTACAATAACACAAAAGATAAGACTGTTTCATCACACACTCACAGACAAGTGAGTCTGGAAGGCGATGAATCTGAAGCCAGCACCGTGCTGCAAAAGACTGACGCAGCAGATCTAAGGGAGGCACACCAGCTTCCACCAACAAGCTGGGAATTGGAGATGACCGAAAAGCCACAGTTGCAAGGCGAAGTTTAGCATGATAGACAGCATCTAGAATTTGCAGTCTGGACTCTGTGGTAGAGGAGTATACCTCGCAGCCATATGACAGCTTGGAGATTACAAAAACCTGAAACAAATGCAAGAGCGTCCTCCAACCAGCACCCCAAGAGGTATGGGACAGAACCCTCAATAGATTGAGAGCCTTCGTACATGATGTTTTAAGATTTGCCAAGTGTGAAACCCATGTCAAATGACAGTCAAATGTCAGACCCAAGAATTTCGTCTCTGTCACACAATGGAGTCTCCTCCACGAAGCTGGAGATCAGGGTCAGGGTGTACCCCTCTCATCCTACTGAAGTGCATAGCCACAGTCTTAGAAGGGGAAAACCGAAAACCCTTGAAAGTGGCCCAGGCAGAAATCTTGTCCAAGGCAAGTTGCATACGCCACTCAATAGTAGACATGCGGGAACCAGAAAACCATACAGCTAAGTCATCCACATAAAGGGATGAGGATACCCCAGCAGGCAAAGTGTCAACAATACCATTGATGGCCACCGCAAACAGGGAAACACTTAAGTCATTCCCCTGTGGGACACCTTCCTCCTGGCACAGTGGCACAGAGAGGGTAGAACCCACACAAACCCGAAACACATGATCAGTCAAGAAGTCTCCAAGCAACACAGGCAGGTGACCACATAAACCAAAGGCATGAAGTTGTTGAAATATGCCATGGCGCCATGCAGTGTCATAAGCCTTCTCAAGGTCAAAGAATACAGCCACAAGATGTTGTTTAGAGGCAAAAGCTTCACAGATCGACGCCTCAAGCCTGATAAGATTGTCTGAAGTGCACCGTAATTTACGGAAACCACTCTGCAACAAAGAGAGAAAGCAACCCTTCTCCAGAAGCCACATAAGCCTGACATTGACCATCTTCTCGAACAGCTTGCACACACATGATGTTAAAGTGATAGGGCGATAGTTGGTGACCTGGGAATGATCTTTGCCAGGCTTGGGAATGGGGAGGACAATACCCAACTTCCAGTTCCTGGGAATAGAGCCCTCACTCCAAACCCTGTTAAAAAGGTCCAATAAAAACTGAAGTGTATCAGTTGGCAGATGACGAAGCAAAGCGTATGGAATATTGTCAGGCCCAGGAGCAGTGTCACTACACTCTGAGAGGGCATCAAGCAGGCCACGGGGGGTAAAGTCTAAATTATACGTCTCTCCGCCGCGAGAACGAAAGTAAGACCCAGTCTCTCCTGATTCCTACAAAAGGTAGCTAAACAGCTGAGAAGAATCCTTTTTTGAGACAGCATAAAACTGATTTGCAAAGGCAGAGGCTACTGCATCTGGTGCAGACACAAGTTTTCCGTGAAGTTGCAACACCAGTGAGGAGGGGGGCGAGAACCTACCAGAAATCTTGCGCACCTTTTTCCACACCATAGACAATGGAGTCGAGGATGTAACTGTAGAAACATACGACCTCCACGAGTTACGGCGAGCATTCTTCATGACCTATCTATAGTGAGCACGTGCTTTGCGAAACTGTATCTTTAGAAAAACAACAGTATGATTGGCAAAGTACCAACGGGCAGCTACTTTGTAAGCTCCCTTTGCTGTAGAGCAGTCGTCATTCCACCATGGCACAGGTCTCTGGGAAAAAACACCAGAAATCCGTGGGATGGAATGAAACCCTGCTGAGAAAATGGTCTTAGTAAACTAATATTCGGCATCATCAATAGCTGAAAAATCAGTAACCCTGTTGGCATACACATAGTTCCTCAAAGAGAGACCAATCAGGCCTATCCAAACACCAGCGTGGCATACAGGCTGCAGGAACAGAGCGAGTAGACTGGACCATCGCAGGATAATGGTCACTACCATGTAGATCATCCAAAACCTCCCAAGAAAAATTAAGGGCACAGTCAGAGGAGGAGATGGTAAGGTCAGTGACAGAATATGTGCCAGTCTGAACTTGAAAATGGTCGGCCTCCCATCATTTAGGACAACCAAATCTAAATCCCCAACCAAAGAGGCAAGAAGATCACCCCGGAGATTTGAAAGTGAGTCACCCCACAAAGGATTGCGGCCATGAAGGTCACCAAGGAGTAGGAAAGGGGGTGATAGTTGGCTGATAATGGTTTCCAGATCTGCATGCATAACAGGGATGGAAGGTGGAAGGTACAGACAACAGATGGTATAGCGCCTCCCAACGTGCATCTGTACTGCTAGAACTTGAAAGGAAGACTGTATCGCAAAGGAAATAAAGGGGACATCAGAACAGCACAAAATTTCACATCCACCGCTGTGACCACCAGGAGGGGATGCATGGAAGACCTCGTATCCCCTAGTAGAAGGGAACTGTCTGTCCCCCATCATCATCTCCTGAAGACAGACACATAGTGGGTTCAGAGCAGAGAGTAATAACTGCAATTCCTCTCAGTTTGGCATCGCACCTCTACAGTTCCATTGTAATATACTGGCTGAGAACGCCATAATATCCATTGTGAAGAAATAATCAGGATAAGGGGTGAGATAACCTTGCCTCCCCAGAGTTATGGACGCTGGAAACCTTGACGGGTTTCTGTGTATTTAGCCGAGGGTTAGCTTTCATAATTTTCTTCCCTATAGCTATCCCCTTGGACGAGGAGCCCCAAATACCTGATTTTGAAGATGGCAAAGTGGAGGAAGAAGCAGGCCGAACAACAGTCTTCTTCTGTGGTGGAGCAAAAGATGACTTGGTAGATGGACTGCAAGTTGCCTTAGCCAGATCAGAGCAGGCAATGCCATCAGAAGGAGAAGTATGACCAGTAGTGCATCCCACAGGGCTGGGATCCTGAGAAACGGAAGTGGACTTAGCCCCAGACCATAGTGGGGTAACTTTGGGGTCTGTGCCCACAGCGACAGTATCCAGCTCGGTAGCTACGACCGGGACAATAGCACAATCATAGGGGCCACCCTGATTGGCATGGGAAGCTTTCGTTGGGGGAACATCTATCAATGACTCAGTGGATTCACGAGTGCGTTTAGAGGAGGACCGGTGAGGGTTATGTACCTCAGCCTGCACAAGTTCAGAGGGAATCATAGAGATATTCGTAGACATATTCCTGGAGGTACTAGCTGAGGTGTCTTTGCCATCAGCAGTGTCTCCCAAAGCTGCAAATTTGTTGTTGACAGGCACCGAGGGAATCAGCATCCTATCGGACATGCTGGAGGTTGACCAAATACCCAGACTTTCACGTCGTCGAGAATCCTGTTCACTGCCACCAGAATGGTGGCTTGACTGGATGCACCATGACAGAACTGAAGCGAAGGAAACTCCAGGTCGAATAACTCTGTGTTTAGCCTCTTTAAAGGTAATTCTCTCACGAGTGCGCAGAGCCAAAACCTCATACTCAAATTTATATCTGTCACAAGATTTGGAGGTAGCTGCATGGTCACCTCCACAGTTGACACAGGTCTCAGTACCAGAACAATTTAAATTCTCATGGGAAATTCCACATGTGGCACATATCGCTGGAAGCCCCTGCAATAGTCGACGACAATATTTGCTGACGTGGCCATACTTTTGACAGTGATAACAACGTCTTGGACTGGGTACATATGGCTTCATCTATAAAGATAACCAAGCAACCTTAATGGATGAAGGAAGCTGAGTGTCATGGAAAGTTAACAAAAGGGAGGGTATAGGCAAAAGGATACCATCAATGTTCTTGTGGAATCTTTCCACTTTAATGACACCACAGACTGTCAGTTCTTCAAGAAGCTATTCTTCCGAGTACTGGAGCAGCTCTCAAGAGTTGACCACCCCACGAGATTGGTTGAAAGTGGGATGCAGTGAGCACGTAACAGAGGTCCCAGATACTTTGGATAGAGCACAGAGTTGATCTCTCTCCTCTGGAGAGGTGACCTCCACAAGGAGGCTCCCATCCTGTTGTGATGATATTTTTGGCTCTCTACCACAAGCAGAAACAATAGTCCAGTACACCTCAAAAATATCTAACTCCGCCACATGGACACCCTCCACTGCCCGGATCACCAGGTACCGAGCAAAATGGGCTGGTTCATAAAGGCCAGGAAAGACCTCATATGGGGACAAAATAGTATTAGTAGGACCAGATGCCCTAGGGAACTTTGAATGTACCAGTTGTTGATAAGGTTCCAATGTCGTATTATGAGACGCACTTGTTGAAGATGGAACCTTTTCATTAGATGGGTCAGAGGGAAGTCCAGGGGCAGATATATGGCCATATTGGAGAACCCTAAAACAGTACACCTATTTGCGCCTATACACCATTAGTACACCTGGGTCTCACAGACCCACAAAATAGAAAAAAAAATACATGTGTTTTATTTACTGAATCCTTGACAAATCTACAACCTTCTTGGTTAAATTTACTATGCAATAATGAATATACAATTAAAATTAACATATTTAAAGCACTTTAGGCAAATTTTTGAAAAAAATCTTTACAGTTTCTGTTTACATGGACCCCATAAGAAAAATGACACAATGATGCTCACACTGCTGTCAAAGCTAGTGGCATGAAGGGTCTTCGTGGTGTGGAGAGGGCAATTCACAGGGTGAAAAAATTTGCATCACACAACAGTAAATTTCAGCTCCCCTTATCCAGTACACCTGGGTCTCACAGACCCAGTGTTATACTTTAGTGTGTTATACACCAAAACAGAAGAAGACCTGGAAAACCACACAGCCACCTTTAGCATCGGCATCCAAACCTAGGAAGCTATTGAGAAGGACAGGAGTCCATGTCATATAGTAGTTGCTAGACCAGTAAGTGGCAAAAAGTGGCTGGGTCTCTCAGACCCAGGTGTACTGTTTTAGGGTTTACAGAATTATCCATAATAAGCACATGTGACTTCATTCCCCCACCCCCCCACCCACCATGGAGTCCAACAAGGGGAGGCCATATGTCAGGGACAGAGCCACTGACTACCCCAGGGGTAGCAGAGGAGTATACGCAGATAACCATTGGGGGACCTGGACAAGGGTGACTCCAGGACGATAGGAGCCACCAGGCCCCCCAGTGCCCACTTGACCCTAGCAAATGCATGACCAGCTGATTGACCTGGTCGGGCCCAACCAGGCCGCCCGTCTAGCCAGAATAAGGGACAAAGAGTTGTATTGCTAGCTGCAGGGTGCATTGTGCAGCATCGCTCAACCTCCAGGACTCCCGCCTCCCAGCATTATGGGATGCCACGCACGGCAAACACATGGGGAGGCAACAGTCCCGCCCTAGATGGCAAATGGGCAGGGACTAACATCACCAGCAGGCCTCCTCTACCAGTGATGTAGGGGGTGCTTGGTCCACGAGGCCGACAAATGCCGAACCCTACAAAGGTAGACATGCCTCCCAAGTAGGTGGCGCTGCCAACCACGCTTCAAGCCCCACCACCATGTCAAGGTGACCCCCTACAGCAGGGAGCTTCAGAGGGAGAAGAAAGAGGAGGTGAAGCTTGACTATGAAATGCGTATGAATTGCCCAAGCGCCCCAACTAATTTTTCCCATTCTTTTTCAGAATTTAGAGCAATTGACCCCACCCCAAACGGGATTGAGGCGTCTGGCAATAGATAGATAGATAGATAGACCCCACTAAATTAGTTCCCCCATTCGATGAGTTCTTACTCCTGTTCTTTGACCGATTTGAGAAGATTGCTAAAGGTGTAACAAGTGGCTCAGAGACATCTGGTCATCTCTAGTTCTGACAGTAATCAAAGGTAAAGCGTTTAAGGCCTATGACAGTCTTAGCCACCAAGAATCACAGGATTACGAGGTGTTAAAGAAAGTCACACTGTATGTATACAAGATGAGACCTGAAGCTTACAGACAGAAATTGAGGAATTGTTGGGAGCGCCTTCATGACACTTTTGTAGATTTCAGTAGGCAGATGGCTGATGCATTTAATCAATGGATGTGAAGTGAGAATGTCTCAGAATTCTATGTTAAGCTTAAGGAACTTGTTATCCTCAAGAACTTCCTTGAGAAGACAGATATGGATTTAAGAACTTACCTTGCTGATAAGATAGTTAAGAATGCTGCTGAAGCTGCAGTTTATGTAGATGATTATTTATTGATTAAGAATTTGAATAAGGGTATGGAAGTTCCTAGGAGTGTTCCTCAGAAGTGTACCCCTCTCAGCTCCCCAAACAACCATCTCAGAAGCCCAGCTCCACGAATTACTTCACACCCAAGCATGACACACCTCACATTTCCCCAAAACCTACATGCTGCCCATTTACTTGTACATATTGTAAAAGGCTAGGTCACACTGTAGACAGATGTTGGCAAAAGTCAGGTGTTCTGAAGCCAGTGAGCTTTGTTTCTTGTGGAGCTCCCGTGGTTACCCCTTCAGTTGGTTCCCCAATTGTTAGTCAGGGAAAATCTGATGTTTTATCCCCATCTAGGGTTGATGTTGTTTCGGACGGTGGGAAGAATGAGGCCACACATGTGTCGGAGCCCACTGTTTCAGGAGGTGTGGTACAGGCGGTGATGAGCAGAGTTGCCCCTGCTTCTTTGTATGCCCCCTACCTTTATTCTGGTTCGGTGAAAGTGAATGGTGTGCAGCATCTCATACACATTCTTCGTGACACTGATTCTTCAATTTCTTTGTGGGTAAGGCCAAATAATGAAGTTTTTGATGTTGCAGGAGAGTTTTATCTGATTAGGGGAGTAAGAGGTGCAAAGACTGTGCCACTAGTTTCTTGTGAGATTAAATATCAGTTGTTTGATGGATCAGCACGATTGGGTGTTGTAGATTATCAGAAAGTGGTGTTGATTTCATACCTGGAAATGACCTAGAGGTGAGGAGATTACCACTCCAGTTTTGTCAGAAGTGCCAGTACCCGGGTTCCCTCACAGGTTGATCCCAATGATGCAGAGGTATTCCCAGTTTGTGCAGTGACTAGGTCCATGTCACGTGCAGAGAGGAGTCAACAGGAGAAGGTTGCTTGCAGTGTGCCCTGTGTAACTTTGCCAGAGGCAACAGTTAGTCCTACGTCTGAGGACACAAAACAATCGGACGATGAGATATCTTTGGCGGATACGTTTATGGGTTCTTTGGAAGATATTCCACCTGTTCTGTTGGAGGAGGTGAACATTAAGAAGTTAAAGGAGTTGCTCTCTGGAGACCAGGAGATTCAGAGGTTGAAGTTGTGTGCAGTGGATGATTTTGACATGAAGGGTGGATGTTTTTATGTGAAAGATGAGACTATGTGGATACTTTGGAGACCTCCACATGTGAATGTAGATGATGGGATGTGGGACTACCATCAGATCATAGTACCTAATGTTTGCAGGCAGGAGTTAATTGAATTGGCCCATTCTACTCCATTTGCAGGTCACATGGGTGTAAGAAAAACCATGGAGATCTGCGTGCAGAATTCTACTGGCCCCGCATGGTAGCAGATGTGGCTAAGTTTGTCAAACATTGTCATACCTGTCAATTGGTGGGTAAGCCGAATCAGTCTGTCCCTAAGGCCCCTCTTGTTCCCATTCATGTCATTGATCCCCCTTTTTCCAGGCGAATTATTGATGTGGTGGGACCCTTGCCCCCAACTTCTAGCAATAACTCATATTTGCACACTATCATTGACCCCTCCACGAGGTATCCTGAGGCAATACCTCTACATTCTACCAGAGCTAAGGCAGTGGTTAGAGTTCTACTAGATTTCTTTACAAAGTTTTTGCCCCATGAGGTTCAGTCAGATAGAGGGTCTAATTTCCTCTCCAAGATCTTCCAGCAGTCATTAGTTCAACTTGGCATCACATACATCAAGAGCAGTGCCTACCATCTGGAGACACAAGGTGCCTTGGAGCGTTTCCACCAGACTCTCAAGAATATGCTCCGCAAGTACTGTCTGGAGCACTCTAAGGACTGGGACCGTGGTGTGCCGTTCCTCCTGTTTGCTATGAGGGAAGTACCCTAGGAGAGTTTGGGTTTCTCTCCTAATGAGCTCGTGTTTGCCCATCGAGTTCGGGGTCCCCTGAGCTTGGTTAAGGAGACTTGGAGCAACAACCTTGTCAAGAGCCAGAGCTTACTGCTTTATGTGCAGGACTTCAAGACCCGTATGAGTGAGACTCTGGAGCTGGCCAGTGAAAATCTCAAGTAGGCAAAGGAAAACATGAAGGTGTGGTACAATTGAAAGGCCAGGCTGAGGGAGTTTAAGGTCCAAAATGAGGTTTTGGTGTTGATGCCACTGCAGGGTCAGCCGCTGGCCGCTAAGTTTAGCAGTCCTTACTCTTTAGTGCGGCATACTGGAGACACCGACTACCTGGTGGAGACCCCCAACAGAAGGAAGAAGTGCCAACTGTGACATGTGGACATGCTGAAGCCGTACCATCATGCACCGGATTCTCCAGTTCCTGTACACCTTGTCTTCTCCACTGCTGCTGCTGCTGAGGAGGGTGTTGATAGCGGCATTTTTTAGGTGGACTGCGGGTTTCCAGATTGTAGCTGGGTGAAGAATGATGAGGCGGAGTCCACTCTCAACTCCAAGTTAGCACATCTGCCTTGGGACCAAGTATCTCAGTTGTTTGTCCTCTTGTCAACTTACAAAGACGTATTCAGCAGTACTCTTGGGAAGACCAATTGGATTCAGCATGACGTGGATGTAGGTGATGCCATTCCTGGGAAGTTGCCACCTTATCGAGTCAGTCCTCACCATGTTGGCGTGCTGTGTCAGGAGAAATATGTTGGACCATGTAAAAGTTTGGAAGGAATGAGAGAGTGTTTTTGATATGAATGGTAAAGTAGGGAATGTGAAGGTGGATGGAACAATTGGTGAGTGGGGTGTGTCTGCTGAGATAGAGGAGAGCGGCAGTGCGTTACTGGACATTTGTGCTGGGAGGGGATTGGTGATAGCCAATACCCTCTTCAGCCACAAAATGATCCACAGGAATACATGGCGAGTGATGAGAAGGGTGGGTGGTGAACCGAATGAAAGGAAGGCAATGATTGATTATGTGTGTGTGGATGAAAGGATGCAAAGGTGTGTAATGGATGCAAAAGCCTAGTTGTTGGTGGAGTGGACTTTGTGACCACTACTTGGTGGTGGCCAGAATCAAGATCCAAGTAAGATGGAGAAATAGAAGAAGGGAAGGATGGGAGGAAGGAGTGGTTGCAAGGAGAATGGAAAGGTTACAAGAGGATGAGAAAAGGCAGAATATAAGAGAGAAGTGGAGGAACGACTGGGTGAATATGAATTGGAGCAGATGGGGGACGTGGAAGGTGTGTGCAACATATTCACAGAAGAAATGTGTGCAGCATGTGATGTGGTGTGTGGGGTGAAGGGAAGATGGAAGGGGGTGCAAGGAACAACATAGCGGAATGAAGAGGTGAGAGAGGCCGTGGCACAAAAAAACGAAAGCATACAATGAATGGATGAGAAATAGGGGTGTGGAAGAAGAAGAGAGGCGGAAGAGAGAGTTATATGTAGAAAGGAAGAGAGAGGTGAAAAGATTAGTGAGAGTAAGAAGAGAGTGGATGAGGAATTTGGGAGGAATTTGAGTGTAAAGTGGAGGGACTGTAAGAAAATGTTTTGGAAAGAGGTGAAGAGAGTAAGACAGGGTGGCAGTGAAGTTAGTGGGGGAGTGAAAGATAAATATGGTAGATTACTAGTGGAGAAGGGAGAAAAAGTGAGCAGATGGAGAGAACATTTTAAAGAATTGTTGAACATAGAGAATGGAAATAATGTGGCTGGGGAATGGCTGGGAGAGTGAGGAAGGTGAGAAGACAGGAAGAAATCAGTAGGATAGAAGTTGTGGAAGCAATGAAGAAAGTCAAACTGGGGAATGCCCCAGGAATTGATGAAGTGTGTGGTGAAATGCTGAAGCATGGGGGAGAGATAGTAGTAGAATGGATGTGGAAGATGTGCAGATTGGCCTAGGAGGAAGGTAGAGTCCTGGAGGATTGGAAGTCAGGTATAATTATTCTCTCGTTCAAAGGAAAAGGGGAAAAAGAAGTGTGTGGTAATCATAGGGGCATTTGTCTTCTTAGTGTAATAGGAAAAGTTGGTTTGAAACAGGGATGTGTCATGTCTCCATGGTTGTTCAATCTGTACATGGATGGAGTAATCAAAGAGATACAAGGTAGGGCAGTGGATGTTGGAGTGGCCCTGGTGAGAGAAGATAGTGTTTGGAAACTCCTTGTACTGTTGTTTGCAGATGATACTGTGTTGTTGAGTGAAGACGAAGGGGAGCTGCAAGGCTTGGTGGATGAGTTTGAGAGAATGTGTAAGAAACGGAATCTAAAGGAGAATGTAGGGAAGAGTAGAGTGATGGTCTTTGAGAGAGGTGAAGTTAGTGAATGTACAGCGAGGTTGGATGGTGAGGAATTGGAAAATGTGAGTACGTTTAAGTACTTGGGTAGTGTCATGAGTAAGAATGGAGGTTTGGAGGGTGAAGTGCTTGAAAGGGTACAGCAGGGAAGAAAGGTTGCTGGTTCTTTGAAAGCAGTGATAAGAAACAGGGAAGTGAGCATGGAAGTGAAAAAGTTACTACATGACAGTATTGTGATACCAACTCTAACGTACGGAAGTGAAGCTTGGACATTGCTGGAAGGACACAAGTCAAGAGTGAGAGCAGTGGAAATGAGTTATTTAAGAGGAGCCTGTGGAGTCAAGTGGAGAGACAGGCTGATGAATGAGGATATAAAGGAGCTTTGTGGTGTTGATGTGGATGTGATAGGAAGCGTTATGAGGAACGCACTGAGGTGGTTTGGCCATGTGGAGAGGATGGAGAGTGAAAGACTGATGAAGAGAGTGTATGTGAGTGAGGTGGAGGGGGGAAGAGGGAGGGGGAGGCCGAGGATGAGATGGAGGGATGGGGTGGAGAGGTATATGAGAGAGGGGGGTGTGAGTTGGGAGCAGGGGAGTGAAATGGCGGGGGACAGGGCGACTTGGAGGCGATTTGTTTGTGGCCACCCCAAACGGGATTGAGGCGTCTGGCAATAGATAGATAGATAGTATGGTAGGATACTTAATGACAGAGTTAGGGAAGTAACAGAGGAAATAGTTGGAGAAGAACAGGGAGGCTTTAGGAAGGGAAGATGCTGTGTAGATGAGATTTTCTTAGATCTTTAGTGGAAAAGTTTCTAGAGAAGGGAATGAAGTTGTATGCGGCCTTCATGGATCCTTAGAAAGCATATGACCGAGTGGATAGACAAGGATTGTGGAATGTATTAAGAATATATGGAGTAGATGGGAAGTTACTGAATGCTGTGAAGAGTATGTATGATGGTGCTAAGGCTGCAGTGCATGTGGATGGTGAACTGAGTGAATCTTTCTCTTTGAAGGTTGGGTTGAAACAGGGATGTGACATGCCTGCATGGCTGTTCAATCTGTACATGGATGGGATAATAAAAGAGATACAAGGTAGGGCAGTGGATGCTGGAGTGGCCCTAGTGAGAGACGGTAGTGTTTGGAAACTTCCTGTACTGTTGTTTGCAGATGATACTGTGTTGTTAATGGAATACAAAAGGGAGCTGCAACGCTTGGTGGATGAGTTTGGGAGAGTGTGTAAGAAACGGAATCTAAAGGTGAATGTAGGGAAAAGTAAAGTGATGGTCTTTGAGAGAGGTGAAGTCAGTGAATGTACTGTGAGGTTGGATGGTGAGGAAATGGAAAATGTGAGTACGTTTAAATACTTGGGGAGTGTGATATACACTTCATCTATATATATATATATATATATATATATATATATATATATATATATATATATATATTCTCAACAGGAAATCAGATCTAGTGTAAGGAAGATCCTCGTGCTGGGTAGTGGACACTCATGAAAGTAATGTGTTTCGCAGTGCGAGAAGAAGACAGTGAATTGAACTGAGCAGCAGAATTGAGGGAAATCAAAGATAATGAATTAGTGGCCCAATCTGAAAATAATGTATAAACTGTACAGTGTTGTGTATGAAGTAACATGTTGTTGTTCAATATCACCTGTGCAAGAAAAAATAGTGTAAATGCGTAAAAAAAAGGTGAGAAAATGAGTCACAGTGAATGAAATAATGGTGTTGTACATTGCGTACATGTCGTGGTTCTGGTAGATGATGCTGCAGTCTGGGTATGTAGCTGGCATTCACTCGATCAGACTGTCAGCCAAAAACAGAAAAAGCTACTTTCAGTCTCATGGCCATGTCTCCACTCCTGGGCACCTAAGAGGCATTAACTAGGTGCCATACTGTAGCCGGATGACAGTGCTTTTTAATGGTAGCTAATATATCAAGACTGCATGAGTAATTTCTCAGTACCTTAAAATGCAGAAATGGGCAAAAATAAGAATTTGCATCAGCCTATTTGGATCAGTGTATTCAGAAATCACTGGGCAAAGTGGGGTTAAAAGGAAGGTTTTAACCAGCCCAGTGCCGACTGATTTTTCACCACTGATTCCCCCCAATCTGACCAATTTTGGAAAAAAAAAAAAATTGGCTCAAACCTCCGCTTTTGGTGAGAAACATCAAAAATTCATAGAGAAATCGCTCACCTGAGGTTTAAAATACTCGATACAGGTAGCATTACTCCTTACCTTAATGGGTTTTCTATCAGGCTGGCTCTCAAGAAAACGAGTTCTGTGGGAGGGTAACTATTCCTCAACACTCATAAACGGTATTTATTTATTTATTCGATATGAAATTATAGGTAGTACGAGAGTATATTGGTTTTCAAACAGTAATATAGGCAATATAAGCATTGTTTCACTCACTAACACATCAACATACCTGACCATTTTTTGTGACATTACCTGATCATCATTTCTGACTGTTTCTTCCTCTAATGCTATGTAAACTTTGTCCTCCACATTGTAATCGATTGGGGGAATCAACCTGGCCCTGAATGTCTTTATTGGCCAGGTCACTGGTAACAGGTGAATTGCCGAGACAATGGCGTGCGGGTGGGGGAGGTCATGTGGGGTAAGGCATTGTCCCTCCCATCTTGTAGAGGAAGGTGTCCCGTGTATACGTACCAAAAATCACGTGCGAAAATTGAAAATTGTGCAAATTATGAACCCTGCAATTGCACGATGTACTGGTACATCGATGGGTCTAGCTGTGACAAAACGTTGTGACGTACCCATATGTTGATGAAATGCCTCGGGTTAAATAAACTTCCCTTTAATAACCTTGCTTTAAACCAACACTATGGGTTCCACCAGGGACACTCCACTAGCATTCACACCAATATGGGTTCCGTCAGGGACCAATACTGACGATATTCACACCTTCAATTCTAATTCTTGATCGTTCACCTCTCGGGAATCTGGCAAAACATTTGCCATCATATTTGGCACCTCAGAGGCTTCCTACCTTGTCTAGCGCAAATAATTCTTTTTTGCTGATCTGCACCTCACTTTAAGCTTCCTTGCTGGTCATTCTGTAGGTGTTATTGGTAAATGTTCCTCTTCTGAAGGTATGAATAGTAGAGTTCCTCAGGTTTCTGTCTTCTCACCAACTCCCTTCCATCTGTTCATCAGCAATCTTCTGATCTGCACATCAAACTGTTTCAGTTCAAATGCCGATTACTACAACCTCCATATTCCTGCGAGCTTCTTTCTACATCCATCCCAGCAGTTGATTCAGAATTGAAAGGATGAGGCTATGGTGCAGCTGATATCAGACTTAGCTATCCAGGTGGAGTAAAAGAAACCTTGTTATTATAATTTTTTGATGCATCAAAAACCCAGTTGCTACATCATTCAACCCATCATAATCTTCCTCAGGAATATCCCATAACATTAAACGATACACAAGTCAGTCACTCATTATCTCTCAGTATCCTTGGAGTTTCTTTCTCACTCGACCTTTCGTGAAAAGATCATATTACATCTTGCATAATACGCTCCAAAACATTAGGTGCTTTATGCAATCTCCGTGGTTCCTTTTTCTTTGTACGGATGTTCATTTTATACAGTAGTTTTATTCATCCCAGTGATGTAGTGTTCAGTTCGCATGCTTGGAAACTCAATATATGAACTCTTCTAATCGGGGTGAATCCAAATGTTTTTTGTCTCATCTACTCACCTCCTCTCACTGACACCCTTTAACTCAACTCTATTTGCAGCAGTGTTGAACTTTAATATTTTCTTTCGATATTTCAGTGGCAACATCTACTGAAATATCGAAAGAAAATATTAAAGTTCAACACTGCTGCAAATCATCTGATCTGCGTGTTTGCATCCTTCGTGTGTTATAACCTATGATCCTGTCTTTTAAACGAAGTGTGTCCAGCCATCTCGAGGTGAATGCATCTTGAAATTGTCTGTGTTTTGTTCGGTTGTTCTGGGAAAGAACACCTCTCTGGTCTTAGTCTTAGGTACTTCATTTAAAAAAAATAAAAATCTGTTCTACCGCAACTTAGCATCAGGCCTTCGTAATGCCAGGGCCATCCGGAACCCCCATAATATGTTATCAGTGAAATACCTGTTAACCCATGTACAAAGAAAGGTAAAATCGTGTCCTGGTTTTCTCGAAAATTAAATGCATGTCGTGAACTATAATGGCAGTTCTTCTAGCTTATTATACTGTTGATAGGCAAGACTTATATCTGTTATTTGTGCGACAAGAGTTAGGATAAATCTAGAATATTTCTAAAACACTGTTATCAATCTGTGATTGTTTCAGTATCCGAGATTCGTATAAGAAAGGAAATACAAATCACAATCGGTAAGAATATCATCATCTGATGACATTTATACTGACTATGCTTTCTTTCATATTTTGCACATTCTCATGTGGCTATCAAATTATTCCCGTCTGTTTGAGATGAACTAGGCAGTTGATACCAGTAAGTAGTGCACGCTCATAATTATAGTTTCTGGCCATCCCAGGCTGGAAGGAAGTAGTAGCCATCAGAGGAAAATATATCGTTGGAAATTAAGATGGTAGATCAAAATTTTGCTAATCTGCGCTGATAGCAGTTCTGATGATATAGATACAGAATCAACCAAAGTCTTACACACTGATTAAAACACTTGATGACTGGTCTTCACTCAGAAGAAACAAGTCTCTTCCAGCCTGGGTTAAGGGAAGTGGGTGAGTGGGAAACATGGCTCAAAAGTGTACTGGAATCCGCCTATGTCCCTTCACCCAGTCAGCCGCAATAGGATCGAATCACCAGAGGTTCTAATGAAGCAGCAACTAAGGAAAGTCTGGTGCTTTTGAGTGTGGGTGTGAGGGCAAGCGAGCAAAGACAGAAGTTGTATTGGAAATGATCATGATGTCATAAAATCCCCATTTACTGATACCTGATTAATGCAAGGGAGAAATATAATCGTAATGAGTGTGTTTATATTGCTCACCCATGTAAATGGAGTAGCCTATATATAGTATATAGCACATTTGGAATAACTGAATTATTACTGCTAGTCGTAAAAGTTTTATTGTACCCTTTACGACATTAATAAGCGATCAGTAGTAGTTATGTATGTGAACGTCAAAATTTTAAGTGTACAATCTTTTGTAATTCTCCTTCCACTCCCACGTGTCTCTCACCTGTATTCTGTCATTTGGATATGTATGAAGCTATAAACTAGCAATGCTACATAACATTATATTGTATGTACTGGTCGCTTGTCCTGGCACTAATTTATCGTAATGTAAGGCTCACCCTTCACTCATGTCTGATCGTGCTTGGATAAAAATTGACGCGGGTATCCCGACAGTTATGTTTTCATTTTCAGAGTCAGGTTTACTTGTCTATAATGTTATTTAATATGTCCATACCTTAGGCATGAACGTCAAAGCCTGTCAAACAGACAGAGCTGCAAAGTAGTTTGAAATTCTGTCCCTCTGCTAACCAAGAGCAATACTTTCATTCACATATTTTACATCTACTATAAACATGCACTTTGCAGAGAACAGACGGGAGGAAATAAGCTTAAAAGTATTGTAAATGTTTCAGCTACAAAATTTTGCGAGATGTAAACTACAAACTCAAACCGCTGAACCATTTACAACCTAACTCATCCTTATGGAATGTAATCATTGACCATTAAACCCCATCACTTGTGTGGTCTCCCTCCCTCTTCATTTTACCTCTTTTATTTCCATTTCCATAAGGCTTGTACCGTGTGGAATATGGATGTGATAATAGTGTTTGACTTCCCTGTCGTTAAACTCCTGTGAAGTGGAACACCAATATACCGAAAGTCATTTCTTTCTATTCTAGATAAAAATAATTGCAGCATATCTTTATCTCTCTATCTGTCTATCATCCTATTCTTAACTGCCCTTTCAGGCCGGAGAGAAACGAGGATAGGCCACTTACCGTACTGAGACATTTAGAATACAGTGACCATTTATTTTCCCAGGGTACCAGAACATCAGATATAAATCTAATCCATACGTCGGATGTAACCATTGTGCGAACATCTTGTTGGAGCACCTCAACCTATAAAACCACCACGCGTACATTTTGTTATGTCGTTTATCGCCCAACGTAGTAGATGGTTTTCTAGACGACAAAAAACTATTTTGCTTGTTAGTCATTGCAACCATCGGAATATATAAGTTCATTAAATGTGTGGATGGTGGTCGCCTCGAGGTGTCAGTATACTGTGGCATGAAACAGACAGAAACATAAGGAAAATTATATATATATATATATATATATATATATATATATATATATATATATATATATATATATATATATATATTGTGTATTTCTCTGTCCTGTAACTGCATTGTTATCTTTTCATTTATTGCTACTTTTGTTTACTGTGAATAGTTTTTGTATTCTGCAGGAGTTTTTTTTTTTTTTTATGTAAAGAAGATGAACCAAAGACTGGAAGCCCGGAAACCTGTTCTTTCCAAGAAAATTGAAAGCAAAATAACAGAAAACTAAACTCTAGTTTCGTTCATTTCTATATGTCTGAACACACTGCGTTTTAACCCCTAAACCGCGGGCTTGTTTTGCTTTGACTTGCGTGTCCCACGGGCATATTCACGTTCCGACAGACTCTCTAAAAATATTTGCCAAAAATCAGTTATTAGTCCTAGAATATTAAAATTAAATATGCCTATGGCACATACCTTCAGCTTTCTCCTGGGATGTTTGTTGAGCCTTCGTCGAGTACCGTAGAACTTCTGGAGACCTCTGAAGTTGGGTAATGAAGTCTCCACTTTACACTTCCTGACAACCCGTAATATGATTACCACAGCCTGATATTATCACTAGAAACATTATTCTATGATTCTTAAATAGTTTGGAATCCATACTCCAAAAAAAAAAAAAACACTGTGAAAGCAATGAAAATTACGAGCGCGTATGACCTTCCCACTTGCGATCGTTCGCCGCTGGTGCTGTCATTTATTATTCATAAAAACACTCACACTTTATATTTCTATTATATATATCTACAGTCTTTATCCATAAGTTTCCTACAGTAATAGTAGTTTATTGTCACTGTAGGCATTCAATTTTTCTTTCAGTAAAATATGTAGCATTCACTTTCTCCTCCTGTATGCTAGCATTGAGAGTGAATCTGTCACTTTCACTTTCACTTGCATAACTCATAGTATTCATACATGCTAGAGTGAAACTTTTACACTCATTACTCCTGGTATATATACTCGTATTCTTATATTACTACTCATTTATATTTCTGTTTACATTCTTTATTTTATTTACATTATTTACATTTCTATTTTATTTACACTGTGTTGTGCACTGTCACTTGCAGTAACTTATAAAACTATTCCACTGTTCACTTATATTTACATTCACTGCTTTCACTTGCTGTTTACACATATTTACACATTATTTACATTTCCACTTGCACTGTTTTACTCACCAGAAAGATCGTAGTCACTGTCTATCATTTTCATTGACAAATTAGCCAGTTCACATTCCACAGCAGTCACTTAGCACTTTACCCCTTTCCGCACGAGGTTTAGTAGGGGGTAGAGGTCACAGGGCCCTTTGCATGGAGCTAAAAAGCGACGGAATTGGACAGGAGCGAATCCGACATGCTTTCACCTTGAAAGACGACAGTAAACTGAATACAATGTGGTGGCCTACCTAGGGGGGTGCAATGCTGCCAATGTCAGCGTGTGACAGCTGCTAATATATACGCTATGAAATGATTGGCAGGAAATCAAGACAATACATAATAAATTGGGTAGTTCCAGGTGAATGTAAACTGATACTGGTGGCCTGCCTCTAGGGGGAGTGCAATACTGCCAACGTCAGCCTTGTGACACCTACTAATATATAGCTATGAAATGATTGGCAGGAAATCTAGACAATACATTATAAATTTGGTAGTTCCAGGTGAATGTAAATATCACTTAGGCTTCTCCCTTCCCTCCTTATATTTTTATTACAAGAATAGATTATACGGCATATTTCAAGGGGAAATAAACAGTGAAAAATACCGAACCAGTGCATGTGAGGTGTTGTCAGGTGATAATTAGCCAGTTCCAGGTGTATGGCACTCTCACTTACCTTATTTCTTTTTTGTATATATTATTTGGTATAAGAATAGGGCATAGGGCTTATTTCAATGGATGAAATCAGTGGAAAATTCCAGGGAAGATTTACTTAGCGTAGCATGGCCGGGCAGGAGAGAGGAGAGGGTAATGGAGGGGAGGTAGGGAGGGGAGTCAAGAACGGGGAGAAATGGCTAAGTTGTCAGCAATGGATGGGAGTACAGGTGACATTAGCAGCATTGACTATAGCTGGACACTGGCAGTACTGATAGATGATACAAGCCACCACTTGAAAGCCCAGGCAAATTCAAAATAACACAGAATCACAAAAGTGACGCCCCGCGGTATGATCCCTTGCCCCCAAGCATCACGAAAGTGATACCCCGTGGTTAAGGGGTTAAAGACTCTCTGACACCAAAGTCGGTCCATTATTACCTAACAACCGATGCTGATGAGTCAGAAACAGAATCGTTGAGTAATAATTATGGGAAACAGCTGGGCTAAGTGAGAGTTATTTAAGTTCAACCACTGAACAGCCGTATCATCCTAATGCTGAATTAATTCCAGTCCCATGTTCAATCAATCGTAAGCTGTCCTTCCAGAAAAAAAGGTGTGCAGAGCGTCTGCGGTTACTTTATGATACAAATTGAAGAGCAGTTCAATGTTTGTTTTGCAGTCAGTCATCAAAGAGAAAGGTTACTGAAAGTTCTAAGAGATCAGTAGATGCATTTATCTGTAATGGATATAGAAACTGGAAGAAAGCCATAGAGAATTTCAAGTGTCATGAAGGTCTCACAATAAAATATTAGCAGTGGCAGTTCTACCATTGCACAAAGAAAAGCTATCAGTAAGTGCCCGGCTATGTGACCAAGTTTCATCTGAACAGCTTTATGCATGAAAAGCATTACTGAAGCTCATAACTTCGATGAAATACTTAGCTCAATAATGGTTTGCGATTTGAGGACATGACGATGCCAGTGGCAATTTCCAAGCTTTGTTAGAGATATGAGCTGAAGATGAGTTTAGAAAATGGATAGGGAAGAAGATAGGCTTCACAAGCCCTGCTTTACAAAATGATAATCTTCAGTTAATGAGTAACACTATATTGAGAGAATTTTGCAAGGAAATTAATGCAGAACCCCAGGAATTTTGAATTGTAATGGATGGTACTCATGATATTCAGAGTCTTGAGCAAGAGTGTGTATGTGTGAGATATGTAACTTAGTCACTCTCTGGCTTATATCAAATGACTTCAACGACAGGAGAATCCTTCTGTACAATTTTGAAGGACGCACTACTCAGAATAGGGATGCCTTCAACTAACCTTAGATCTCAGATGTATGAGGGAGAGAGCAACATGAGTGGGAAGTACAAAGGTTGTCAGGCAGAAGTGAAAAAGTTACAGCCATTAGCAATGTAAGTTCACTGTGGAGAGCATTACCCATCTGATCACTTCAAAAGCTGTACAGGCATCCCAGATAGATATTGTACTGCAAATCACTTTGCTCTTCAAAGAGTCGGGAAAATTCAAGCATCTTTATTTTGATTTTCATTCATCAGACTTCATGCTCGATTCTCCCAGTCATCTGAAACCTATTTTCTCGACCTGCTGACTTACGAGAACATCAGCTGTGAAGTTTGTCATAAAAAACTGTTGGGAGTGTAGTGCATGCCCACTGCAGAGAAGCAAAAGTAATTGGAACCTACACATCATCACATGCCAGCAAACTGAAAACAAGTTTCTGCTCACTCCATTCACTACTTAGTCTGCTGATGAGCATGCCCATCCTGGACATTCTTGAACACTTCAATAAAGTATCACAAGGATCACGTGTGACTGTAGCTGGCATGTTGGAAGGTGCAGAGAGCGTCCATAGACAACTGGAGGGAATTCGGACGGAAGCAAAATTTAGTGACAAATACTGAAAACAATGAGAAAGCCAGAGTGCTAGGTCTTGAAACATTAAGTTTCCTAGGTCATGGAAAGTTCCTAGAAAACATGATTGTAGCACTCCCTCGCAACATATAGCTGTTTTAGTTGAAGATCACTAAAGACCTTAGTATTTCAAAATAAGTGACATTGCCCTAGTTAACCCCTTTGCGCCCCACCTCCCCAGTATGGGACTGGGCATTTTCAAAATTTAAGAAAGAAGGGAACCCTGGGGTAGTGACCTAATGAGCTTCGCAAATATGAGCCGACAGGCGGAGGCTGGTATGCTTAGCACCCTTCAGCCCCTGTCACACATGCGTGACTCAAGGGCCGACCACGGCGCAACTCAAGGTTGTGTCCTAGTTGGCTTCCATGCCTCCCTGCTGGCCCCAAATCTGCTCTGCTCATGACTGCCTAATGACCGCATCAGGACTGCCTCACGAATGGTCGTGACGTCCTCAAGTACGCGACAAGATGACGAGGCAACAACGAGGCGACAAAGCTATGAGTCTTCAAATTTGAAATTTAACGAATTTTTGTCAGCCACAACTGTGACACAACCGCCCATGAACGCAAGACAACTGCATGTCGCGTTTGGGGAATGCACCCTGACCCCCACATGACACCCCCACGACACCCCCACGACCGACCCATGGGGCGGGACATCACATCTGAACCACCAATGACACCCAGCGTGGGGCAGGGCATCACACCTAGACCACCAATGACACCCAGCTTTTGGGTGGGGCATCACACCTGAACCACCAATGACACCTAGTGTGGGTTACTGTGTCTAGTCAGTTGATGAGGGACACGCAGTCATAACATTTTTTTTGTTGGCGACAGCATCACGACACGCAACGACCGCATAACAACGCATCCAATTGAGCTAAGACTGCTTCACGACTAACGTACGACACTCCCGACTGCGACGCAACTGTGACATGACATTTGGCAAGTCGTGAGGCGGCCACGACTTTGTAATGCATGCTTTAACCCCTACACCGCGGGCTTGTTTACCAATGACTTGCGTGTGCCGCGGGGTTATTTGGGCTCCGACAGACTCTCAAAAAATATTTGCCAAAAATCAGTTATTAGTCCTAGAATAATAAAATTATATATGCTTATGGCACATACCTTCAGCTTTCTCCTGGAATGATTGTTGAGCCTTCGTCGTTACCGTAGGACTTGTGGAGACCTCTGAAGTAGGGTAACGAAGTCTCCACTTTACACTTCCCGACAACCCGTAATATGATTACCACAGCCAGATGCAAACACTATAAACACTATTCTACAATTTTCAAGTAGTTTGGGATCCATACTAAAAAAAAAAAACACTGTGAAAGCAATGGAAATTACGAGCACGTCTGATCGTCGCACTGGCACTAGTTCGCTCATGGTAGTCTGTCATTTATTATTCATAAAACCCCTCACACTTTATATTTCTATTACTATATAACACTTATATATATCTACAGTCTTTATCCATAAGTTTCCTTCAGTAGTATTAGTTTATTGTCACTGTAGGGATTCAATTTCTTTCAGTAAAATACGTAGCATTCACTTTCTCGTCCTGTATACTGGCATTGAGAGTGAATGTCACTTTCATCTTCACTCTCATAACTCATAGCATTCAGACATGCTAGAGTGAAACTTTCACTTTCATGACTCCTAGGGTATATACTCGTATTCTTATAATACTACTCATTTACATTTCTATTTACGTTCTCTATTTTATTTACGTTATTTACATTTCTATTTTATTTACACTGTGTTGTGCACTGTCACTTGAAATAACTTATAAAACTATTTTCCATTGTTCACGTATATTTACATTCATTACTTTCACTTGCTGTTTACACATTATTTACAATTCCACTTGCACTGTTTTACTCAATAGAAAGATCGTAGTCACTCTTTTATCAATTGTCAGCCCTTTACCTCTTTCCACACGAGGTTTAGTAGGGGGTAAAGGTCACAGAGCCATTTGCATGGGGGTGAAAAAGGGCCTTGAAGTCAGCAAGATGAAACATACGTCCTCTCACTTCGGAAGATGAGAGTACACTGATAACGCAGGGGCCAGGCCAGCTAGCCTAGAGGCCTGCTTTAGGGGTTATTCAGAGTTACCAATATTACTTCTTGAAACAGCTAAGTCTAGCACTGATATGATTGGCAGGAAATCTAGACAATACATTATAAATTTGGTAGTTCCAGGTGAATGTAAATATCATTTAGGCTTCTCCCTTCCCTCCTTACATGTATATTTATTACGAAAATAGATTAGAGGCCTACTTAGGAGATATATAATCAGAGCTACCAATGTTAAATCTTGAAACAGCTTTGTGTAGCACTGATATGATTGGCAGGAAATCTAGACAATACATTATAAATTAGGTAGTTCCAGGTGAATGTAAATATCACTTAGGCTTCTCCCTTCTCTCCTTACATGTATATTTATTACGAAAATAGATTATACGGCATATTTCAAGGGGAAAAAAACAGCGAAAATTAGCGAACGAGTGCACGTGAGGTGTTGTCAGGTGATAATTAGCCAATTCCAGGTGTATGGCACTCTCACTTACCTGATTTCTTTCTTGTATATATTATTTGGTATAAGAATACGACATAGGGCTTATTTCAATGGATGAAATCAGTGAAAAATTCCAGGGAAGATTTACTTAGCGTAGCATGGCCGGGCAGGCGAGAGAATAGGGTAATGGAGGGGGGGTAGGGAGGGGAGTCAAGAACGGGGAGAAATGGCTAAATTGTCAACAATGGATGGGAGTACAGATGAGATTAGGAGTGCTGACTAGTGTTGGACATTGTCAGTACTGATAGATGATACAAGCCCCCACTTGAAAGCCCGGGTGAATTCAAAATAACACAGAATCACAAAAGCGACGCCCCGCGGTATGATCCCTTGCTCCCAAGCATCACGAAAGTGACGCCCCGCGGTTAAGGGGTTAAAAAATCGTGAGGCCTGACGAGTCGTTCCAGTGGCTCACGAGCGCCCTAAAGAGTGTGGGTTTTGTCGGGAAATCAAGGGATGACCTTTGAGTCACGCCGCGGTCGGCCCCTGAGTCGTTTGTGTGTGACGGGCTTTCCAGCAACATCCCTCATGCAGGGACTCTGGAAGCTAAGGGGTTAAACACTTACAAATCTACCAGTTTCTTTAACCCCTTTGCACCCCAAGTCCCCAGTATGGGACGGAATTGGGCATTTTCAAAATTTTATAAAGAAGGGAACCCCGGGGTAGGGATCTAATGAGCTTTGCGACTATGAGCCAACAAGCAGAGGGTGGTACACCTAGCACCCTTTCAGCAACATCCTCACACAGGGACTCTGGGAACTAAGGGTTAATTTAAATGGGTATTTTCCATCAACCGGCTTGATTGAATATTTATACAGAAGATGACCGATTCACCCATGACAGACCTAAACGATACTGAAACACTAAGCAAATACCCTGAACTGTCTGACTGGAATGCCATAAAGCTACAACTTTCATTTTTTTAAAACTCAGTTTCACCCCAAAAGTGTCAGTGAATATTAGAAATTATTTCAGACTTTGTAAGTTGAAGTCAAACAGATGTCTATCCTTTTAGAGAAAATCTTGAAATTAATTCTAATCTCTCCCGCAAGTTCATGTTCAGCTAAGCGGTCGTTCAGCCCACTTGGACGTCTAAAAACATACTTGAGGTCAATATATGACTCGGAGGAGGCTAAATCGTTTCATGATGTGTCACATTCTCCAAGACCGTTTGGCAGGAGTGGATCTGGTGTTTCTTGCCAATGTATTCAACAGTGCGTCCCGTGAGACTCGAAGGAAAGTGTCTGATATATGCTATTACTGCTGTGCTATACACATAGATTGATGTGATGGCAACAATTTTTTTCAAGTTACTTCTGTAAATAACTTAGTTTTCCAACTGTTCAGTTATTTTTCATATTACATTTGGTAAATACTAACACTCTTTGATGCTGGTAGATTAAGTTGATGGTAGCAAGCTATTTATTCACGTACTTTTGTAAATTATGTAGCAGTGCAAAATGTTCATTCGATTTTCATATTACATCTGATAAATACTAATACTGCTGTTTTTTTTTGTTTTTTTTTGCATGAATCAGGCTATTTAAACAATTCATTGATAAGTTAGAGTAGCCAATGAGTATAAATACTTAACACTCGACTTAGTATATGACCAAATACCGATACCCACGCCATATGACCTCAAAAATGTCTCTAAAATTAGTCAAATCTAAAAAAAAATTCTCGGGGGGAGGGCCTTACATCCCCCACAACCCCCCAAGCCGTACATGCTCACTTTGCTCACAACAGCTAGCAACCCTAATATCGTTATTGTCCCCCCAAACTTTTGAAAGCTAACTACCACCCTGGACCCATGTGCCATGTCTGTGTTGAGGCCAGTGATGGCAGAAAGTACATCAATGGAAGAAACTTTAATGTCATCCATGAGGAATTCAGACAGAGGAAGTGATGAAGGAACAGCACCGGAATCGTCTAATATGGAACTGGAAAAGAATGTCTGAGCGAAGATTTCTGCTTTATCTGTAGATGAAACAACTGCAAACCCATCAGAGTGAAAGACAGGAGGGAAGTATGATGAAGCAATATTGTTAGAAAGTTTTTGGCAAGGTTCCAGAAACAATGAGAAGAATTCTAGTCAGAGAATTCACAGCGTTCAGGAAAAATAAAATTATTTTTACTGTAAGAGTGAAGAAAAGAATTATAACGATTCCGGACAGAAACAAAAAATGGATGAAATTCAAAGGTCGGTTGGCTCCTGTACGTTTTGTAGGCCTTCTCATTGTTGTTGACAACATTAGTCTAAGCGTGATTAAATCATTTTTTTTTTTTTATAATTATTCACAGAATAAGAAAATGGAATGTATGCTTCCACGTCCAAGAGAATAACATCTGTAAAACGCAAGGCACAGATAAAAGGTCTCGGCCATTTAAGCACGAATGATACCTGTAAAAGTCAATTATGTGTCTCCTGAGGGTCTCCCAATCTCCAGCTCCAAATTGCCACAACCGCCTCCTCTTGGGAGGGTCCACAGACCTTAATAGAGTGATAGGACAGATTGAGGTAAAAAGTCTGTGGTCAGAGGAGCCCAGCAGAGAGAAAAGATTGACAGCATAAGCAGAAGTATTATACACGTAAGGAAAAGCTCAAGTATTTTGGAACTCTCTCCAAGATGGTCAGGGATATGGCTAGGTTGCTGTACTCTAAGTCATTGAAAGTTGTTGGCTTGTTCACCAGGTGGATCAGTGAAGGGATTGAAGTCAGAGTTGGCGGTTAACACTGAAACCACCTAGAATGGAGATTTCAGTGAATTAAGAAATAGAAGGGAAATGTTCCATCCTAGAAGCAAGATAGTCAAAGAATTTTTCATAGTAGTATCAAAGGATAAGTACAAAGCACAGATATATTTAGTCGGAGAATGACAGGATAGCTGAAGCCAGAGATAACATAATTCAGAAGATGCTATAAGCTCAGGAGTACAAGAGCAAGACATGTTGTTGTGTACATATACACAATAGTCACCATTCATTTTGAAGTGGGTATAGAGAACGTAGGAGGATACGGTGAAGGATTTGCTATCAGTCTCCTCATGCAGCTGCGTCTCTCATCAGGCAGCTGAGTCTCGGCAAGTAAGAGAAGTTGGAGTTTATAGGAACAACTTTGAACAACTCTCCCAGTCATAAGTAACGTGGACTTTCTCACTCACATTTTCAGTTATCAGCACAAGAAAGATATTGGGATTTTGTGCCCCCATACTTCATTCCAGCACATCTTATCCTTATTCTTTCACCTTGAACCCCAATTTCCTCGCACGCCGGACATGCTATGCCCTCTGTTAAACCATCTTAGCATTCTTATTCAGTATTTTCTCTGTTTGCTTCCTAATGTTACTGCACTATTAAGTCAGGATGAATGGGAATTGCAAGGCATAGTGAATGCGTTTGTACTTACCTAATTGTACTTACCTAATTGTATCTTTACAGGAATGAGTCAAGCTCGTACTGTCCCGTGTCTTAAACCACATTTATCGTACATATCCTTAAATTTGTGAATTGTTTTGGCACACACTATTTCATTCGGTAGTGCATTCCATTGGTCAATAGCTCTGTTTGGGAAACTGAATTTCCTTACGTCTTTATCACCTCTCTTCTTATGCAGTTTTTTGCAGTGTCCTCTTGCTGATGCTTCTCCATGTGTTAAGTAATCATTTATGTCTATTTTCCCCTTCCCTGATATGCACTTGTATAGCATTATCATATCACCTCTTTTCCTTCGCTCCTGTAGTGTTGGTAGATTCAGTTTATTTAGTCTTTCTTCGTAGCTTAGGTCCCTTAAGCTTGGTATCCATCTTTTAGCGGCCCTTTGAACTTTTTCAATCTTGTCTATGTGCTTTTTGAGATGAGGACTCCAGACTACTGATGCATATTCCAGGGTTCGTCTAATGAATGATGTTATTATCCTTCTTAACATGTCTTCATTTATGTATGTGAATGCTATTCTCATATTTGCAAGCAGTGTATACATGTTCTGTACCTTGTCGCTGATGTGGTCAGTGGGAGATAGTTGATGATCACACCTAGGTCTTTCTCTCTTTCTGATGTGTATAGGGTTTTATTTCCTAACTTATAATCCCAATCAGGTTTTTTTTCCACTTTTACCAAACTTGATTACATGACACTTGTCCACATTGAATTCCATTTGCCATGTACTACTCCATTCATGAAGTTTATTTAATTCTTCTTGTAGCTCTTTACAAGAGTCTGTGTTAGTAATTCTCCTTTGTATTTTTGCATCATCTGCGAACATATTCAGATAGCTCTCATTTCCAGTGTTACTGTTTATATCATTTATATACACTAAAAACATGATTGGTGCCAGCACTGAACCCTGTGGTACTCCACTAGTCACTTCTTTCCATGATGAGTAGTTTCCTCTTAGTACTGTTCTCATTTCTCTTTTTATGAGAAAGTCTTGCATCCAACAAAACAGTTTGCCTCGAATTCCTCCTTGATGGTACAGTTTCCATAAAAGTCTTTGGTGTGGTACTGTGTCAAAAGCTTTCTTGAAATCTAAATAGATACTGTCCACCCATCCTTCCCTTTCCTGTATTGTGTTTGTTACGCTGTCATAGTAGCTCAACAGATTTAGTAACACATGATTTTCCTTTTCTGAAACCAAACTGTCTTTCTGTTATCATACTGTGTACTTCTAGATGGTTTACCCAAGCTATTCTTATAAGCTTTTCTAATACCTTGCTTACAACACTGGTCAGTGATTCTGGTCGGTAGTTGAGTGGATTTTGTCTATTTCCTTTCGTGAATAAGGGGACAATATTTGCTTTTTTCCAAATATCAGGTAGTTTACCTTGACTCAAGGATTTCTTGAAAATTAAAAATAATGGTTTACTTAACTCCTTTGCACATTCTCGTAGTACCCAACATGAAATTTCATCAGGACCACTTGCTTTTCCTCTGTCTAATCTACTTAACTCCTCCTGTATTACTTTTTCTGCTATTTGTAGATCTAGCACTGAAGGTACATCAAGTTCTCTTTTTCTGGTGGTTTCCCTCACATGTTGCGTTAGGAAGAACTCTTGTACGAGATCCAGGAGCTTTTGATCCCAACAGCTTTCTTGGCTAATTATATCTAGAGTATTCCAATTTATATTTGTATTGAAATCCCCAGTTAGTATAATTCTTTCAGATTTCTCTTCCATTTTATGTAGCAATGATCTTAAACTCTGAATTGTACTCTCTGCCAGGTCCTCATATTCATCTCCTTCCCATGTGTTTGATCTGGGTGGCATGTACAAATTGGCTACAATTACTTTACCTTCAGATGTGGTGATCTGTACTGCAATCAGTTCTACTTGTGATGGTATATCTAGTTTTATTTCATTGACTTTTAGATTTTTCTTAGTTAATATTATAATTCCTCCTCCTTTTTTTAAATTTCTGTCTCTTCTCCATATATTGTATTCCTCTAAGTTTAGTATGTCACTGGATATCCTTGGTGTTAATTTTGTTTCAGTTAGGCATATTATTTGTGGTTCATTTTCTCTGACATAATCATTCATCTCTAGTAATTTAGATACCATTCCATCCACATTTGAGTACATCAACTTTGTCTTCTTGTTTATATACTTGTCATGACATGGTTCTACTACCTTCCTCCTTTTTCTTCCATCCTGTTTGAGTACCACTTTCGTACCTGCAATCCTATTACTTTGTAAAAAAAAACTTCTTCTTCTCCCCTTCCGATCTTCCCTCATTTTTTGTTTTTGCTTCCTCCCTTTTCTCTTTCAGTAATTCCAGTTCCTCTTGTGTTAGGCATCTTTTTATCCATACATTTTTGAACTCCTCTTTTTCCATAAGATTCTTTGCATTTTTTACTCGTAGTATCTCTTCCACAGTGTTTACACTCTGGAAAGTCACCTTTAGAGGTCTTGTCTTGCTTTTCTCATATTTCCCTAACCTTTTGTGTTCCTCTATGTCTTTACTACAGATTTCCTCTGATACTTCCTTCAGTAAGCTCATTACATTTGCCATCTCCTTTTTGTCTCTTGTGATCTTGTTTTTTAGATCTTCCTCTTCTATACCAGTGATTACTATAGATTTGTTTATATCTACTGAATCTCTGACTAACTTTGGATTGTTTTGGATTATTCTTTTCACTTCCTTTTTAATGCTTTTTTCCTCCACCCTTGTTTCTAAGTCTTTCTTTACTTTCACCATTTCAGCATACGTGGTTTCCACATCATTTTTGTAGCTTTGCACAGCTTCATTCATCTGTGTTATCTTCTCCTCAATATCACTGCTCTGGTCAGTAAGACTGCTTACTTGCCTAATGTCTCTGTGTCATTTTTTAAATCTTCCATAACACTCTCGTGATTGACTACTGTACTTGCCATTTCACTCACTTTCTTCCTAAGTGTACTCAATTCCACTGTTAGTTCACTGATGGTTGTCTTTCTTATTGGCCTCCCTTCCTAGTTTTTCTATTTCTTCCTTTTGCAAATGCATCTGCTTCTTTATTTCATCAAATTCATTTTTGAAAGCCATTTCTAGTTTGTTTACATGTTCAACCAGTCTATTGTGGGTCTCTACTTCAACCAGTTCTTGGTAGAAATCATCATTTTGCTTTTTACTTTTATCCCTTTTCTTTTCCAAATTTGCTTTACTAAAGTATGTATCCATTTTGCAATACTAAAGGTGCAAAGTATATACTTACAATCCCCGTGTTGTTGTAGTCTCAACAAACCTCAGATGACTCAGCATTATTCTTTCGTCTTGTTTTTCTTTCCTGTTTGAACAAGTCTTGTTTAAACTTATTTTTTTTTCTTTTAATAATGAAAAATCATTTAGTCTAACTTAGTACAGAGCTTGACTCATGCAAAGATACTAATTTAGGTAATGCCACTGGCCATATTGATTCGGTACGGAGCGCCGATGTCGCACGTCCTACTCGGTTGAATCCCTCCATGTGTGTGTGTGTGTGTGTGTGTGTGTGTAAGAAGCAAAATCTAAATTTAGAGCAGCGAAGAGTGACGTTATATGCATTGTAGGAAATTATGTCACAGGATACAGAGCCGGGCTCGATGGGCACGTAACGAAGTGAATGGCTTCAAATATATAGGCAGTGTGTTAAGTAGGGATAGATGTTTAGAGGATGAAGTACAAGAAAGTATATACTGTACTATGAAAAAAAGTTCCGGGTTAATTGACAGCTGTGATGGGGAAGAAAGTTACCATCGACACAAATTAATTTTTTTGCTGCATTGATGTGTTGTGATTACAGCTCTAGCATATGTCAGTGAAAATACTGGGTCTTGTTGGAAGGAAATACGTAAAGAGTGAGAGCAGCGGAAATGATTTTTCTTACAGTAGTATGTGGAGTTTCATGGAGAGACAGACAAATGAGGTACTGAAAGAGCTCTGTTGAACTGATGTAGCTGTGTTTAAAAGATTAGAATATTGGAGATTGTTTGACCCTGTAATGAGGATGGAGAGTGAGAGACGGACAAAGTGTATATGATAGTGTAAAAGGTCTGGACAGAAAGTATCCGACCTTTGGATCTTAAAAATTAAATAGCTCACCTTTTGAGCTAGGACACTGATCCCCCTTAAACTAGGCCTCTTCTGACTTGACACACGTAGCCCGGTGTTCTTTGCATTGCCTGAAACATATTTAAAAGTCATTTCTTTGGTAGAGTAGTAGGGGTAGGCATCCCCGCCCAGGGAAGTACTACCACCATGGTAATGGGAGACTCAGGGAATAGCGTGGATTCCATTTTCTCTCCTAGGCCTTGGTAGCTGGTTACACAACTTTCTGCCTCAAACATCAGAGGGCATCAGGCTGCCCTCTTTACACAACACACACATCCACATCATATCACATTGCCTTGATCCAGCTATCCTCTCTCCATAAAACACCAATCTTGTCATATCATATACATTTCACAACACATCCCTGCTCTTCCCCCCATAAAAAGAATCATGGCTGCTGCTATACTGGGAATTAAGCGGTGGTTTCTCGGGTGACCACCACCGGCAGGGCTGGGTCGTTTTCGTTTGCACAGGGCCCTCCCGGTCGTCATCAAGCGACTGTGCCACCTCCAGTGTTGTAGCGCCCTAGATCTGCTCGTCAGTGCAGTAAAATTTTCTTTTGCTATATTAGGGGACTTCACTCCAACATCAATTCTGTTCAAAATTTCCTCCAGTTTGAATCCCCTGATCTGCTATTTTTGACAGAGACACAAGTAAGCTCCACCTCTGATTTAGCTAGATTTAATTTTCCTGATTATATCTTGATTCAAAATTTCAGACCCAAAGCAGGTGTACAGTATGTTGCCTTGCTTAATCAGAAATTGCCCTGGAGGAGATTACTAAATTTAATTGTCCTTATTTCGACTATTCCATATACAAATTAAATTCTTTTGGTAAAATTAAGTATTTCTGTTGTGTTTATCGTTTCCCTAATGCCCCTCCAGAGCCGAGTTTATTTGACTCAATGTCTTCACAACTAGGTGTCCTCAGCATTAATACTGCATCAGAAATTACTATTCTGTACGATTTTAATGTCCATAATGTTGAATGGCTCACTTATTCAGTCAGAACTGACGACTATGGTCTTGAATGTGAGCTATTTGCAGACGCATTTAATCTCACCCTGTTAGTTAGTCAACCCTCCCGTGTACCAGAGAACCCCGATCAAAATCCCCACCTGTTGGACTTGTTTCTAACAACCAATTCAGATAATTATAGTGTAGAAGTGAAGTCCCCCCTCGGATCCTCGGATCATTGTCTGATTCAAGCCACCAGTTTCACACCTACCACACCCTCCTGCTCTGAACAGGTCGTGGTGACTAAATGGCACTACGACTGGGCAGACTGGGAGGGACTCCATAATTTTTTCATGGATGTTCCTTGGACCTCCTTCTTCTCCCAAGATGTAAATTGCACATTAGGCCACATACAGGATTTCATTAAAGTCGGCATGGAAACATTCATTCCCCATCATAGTTATACAAAAAGATGTAATTCTCCTAAATGGTTTGACCACAATTGTGCTAGAGTAACAGAACATAAAACAATAGCCCATAACACTTATACAAGGACCAAAACCAAAGAAGCCTTTAATTATTATAGAAATATCAGAAACCATGCTAAAACTATCATCAATCTTCTAAATCAAACTTTCTGCATAGACAGGCTAGCAAACTACTAAACAACCAAAATGATAAAATATTCTGGTCAACCCTTAATTCATTCAAAACTAACTTCATTACCTCCTCTTCCATTCCACCTTTACAGTCTCCCAATGGAAATCTAGTAAGTGATGCACGTGGAAAAGCCAAACTTCTTGTTGATATTTTTTCAACAAACTCAACCCTAAATACAGAAAATTACAGTATTCCTGTACTTGATTTTGAGTCTCTTCAAATACCTCCTTTCATGATTCACACCAGATACATACAAGCTGTATTACAGAATCTCTCAGCAGACAAAGCTACTGGTCCAGATGAATTTCCTTCAATAGTACTTAAAAATTGCTCCTCAGTGTTGGCTCCTGTATTGGCAAAATTTTTCCGCTTATGCATCCATATCTCAAGTTTTCCAGCCTCTTGGAAAGAAGCAAATATCCATCCTGTTCCTAAAAAGGGGGCAACTTCTGATCCATCAAACTATAGACCAGTTGCAATAACTTCCATTCTCGGTAAAGTTTTTGAGACTCTAATTAACAAACACATACTCAAGCATCTAGAAATCAATAAATTAATCAATGATCGGGAGTATGGATTTAGACAAGAACGTTCAACTGTAGACATTCTTTGCCTTCTTACCCATCAGATTAACAAAACAATAGACCAACACGGTGAAACACACACAATAGCATTAGATATATCAAGAGCATTTGACAAAGTATGGCACCGGGCCTTATTGTCTAAGATGTCACACTAAGGCCTTGCATCACTGGTTCCTCTAACTTCTTCTTACCTTCATTACAGAAAAATATGGGTCATGGTAGATGGTACTTATTCTCAGTTTCACTCCATAAATGCTGGCGTTCCTCAGGGATCAGTTTTGGTGTTAACCCTCTTTCTCATTCATATTAATGACCTCCTATCTGTCACTCACAACCCAATACACTCTTATGCTGATGACTCGACCCTTCATAGTTCTTTCACATTTAGTACCTCCTTTATACAATTTGATATTATAAATTCCCAAATAAACACAGCAATTTCTCTGAACCAGGACCTTTCTAAAATTAATCAGTGGGGACAAACAAATCTGGTCTTATTTAATGCTCAGAAAACTAAATACATTAATTTCCCCAACAAAGAATCCCTCAGACTCTCACATAATTTTAAATGATGTCAGTATTCCCATATCCACTACAGTCGATATCCTAGGTGTTACTCTAAACCCTAACCTAAGCTGGACAGCTTATGTTAAATCCCTTGCTTAAAATGCTTCCAAAAAATTGGGTCTTGTGTACAGAGTTCGTGAGTTCGTCACTGACTAGCAGATGGCCACAATATACTAAAGTCATGTGCGTTCTCAGATCGAATACTGTTCACCACTGTGGAGTGGATGTGGAGCGGTTGCACCGAGGCAGTTGGACAAAATTCAAAATAAAGCCATTAGATTAATCAATAATCCTGCCATCACGCAAGACCTTCCTCGATTATCAGTTCGTAGAGATGTTGCTTCTTTAGCATTATTTTATAGGTATTTTTACCGTAAGTGTTCAGACGAACTGGCTTAAATTGTTCCTCCACTTCACATTTTCTCCCGAAATACTCAGGCAGCTGGGAGCGCCCATGAATTTTACACTCTCTCTCCCACGATGCAGAACCTCTGCTTATCAAAATTCATTTATTCCCAGAACTACTACTCTCTGAAATTCACTTCCTGGGAGTTGTTTCTCACAAACATTTAATCCACTTCAATTCAAATCCAGTTGTTATAAATACTTTATGAATGGAGGATGCCTTTAGGCACATGGACTTATTTTTTTTCCCTTCCTCCGTTCATTATCTATTTAAAAAAAAATCTCCTGCAGGTGTTTCGTTGCATTTGTCATGATGTCTTTTCTCGGATGAATGTTGCTCAAGACATATTGGAGTGTGCAGACTGCGACCAGGCTTTCTGAGGACCGTTATGACTGGAAATGAGACTTGGGTGTAGGGGAATGACCCAGAAACCAATGCACAGTCGTTCTAGTGGAAGCATGGAGAGTCACCTTGACCCCCCCCCCAAAAAAAAAAAGCAAGACAACTCCACAGGAAGGTGATATGCTCTCGCAGTTTTTTTTTTTTTTTTTTTACCACTGTGGTGCTGTGCATCACGGATATGCATCAGAAGGTCAGACTATCAACAATCATAACTGCCTCAACTTTATCCATCGTATTCCTGACGCAGTTCGGCGAAATAGACCAAACAACTGGAAAGCGACAAATTGGAAGCTGAACCATGACAACACCCCTGCCCATTCTTTTTAAATAATTTGGGAATTTTGGGCAAAGCACATTATTCCGCATGTCCGGCATGCTCCCAACTCACCAGACATAGCTCCGAGTGACTTTTGATTATTCCCCATGCTCAAACTTCACTGAAGGGTTCCCGATTTGAGACGAGAGAAAAGATCATGACGATTGCAATGAAGCACCTGCAGAAGATACTGAAAACCGACTTTGAAAAATGTTTCAGGTAGTGGAGAGAACATCTACGTGTGTCAAGTCAGAAGGGGCCTACCTTAAGGGGGATTAGCGTCCTAGCTCGACAGGTTAGCTATTCATTTTTTAACCCCTTAACCACGGGGCGTCACTTTTGTGATTCTGTGTTATTTTGAATTCACCCGGGCTTTCAAGTGGTGGCTTGTATCATCTATCAGTACTGCCAATGTCCAACACTAGTCAGCACTCCTAATCTCATCTGTACTCCCATCCATTGTTGACAATTTAGCCATTTCTCCCCGTTCTTGACTCCCCTCCCTACCCCCCCTTCCATTACCCTATCCTCTCGCCTCCCCAGTCGTGCTACGCTAAGTAATCTTCCCTGGAATTTTTCACTGATTTTATCCATTGAAATAAGCCCTATGCCCTATTCTTATACCAAATAATATATTCAAGAAAGAAATAAGGTAAGTGAGAGTGCCATACACCTAGAATTGGCTAATTATCACCTGACAACACCTCACATGCACTCGTTCGCTAATTTTCGCTGTTTATTTCCCCTTGAAATATGCTGTATAATCTATTTTCGTAGTAAAAATATATATAAGAAATGAAGGGAGAAGCCTAAGTGATATTTACATTCACCTGGAACTACCTAATTGTTGCAGGCCACCACACTGTGTTCTACGCTAAGTAAATCTTCCCTGGAATTTTCCACTGATTTCATCCTGTATGAATACTATGAGTTATGAGAATGAAGATGAAAGTGACACTCACTCTCAGTGCTAGTATACAGGATGAGAAAGTGAATGCTACATATTTTACTGAAAGAAATTGAATCCCTACAGTGACAATAAACTACTATTACTGAAGGAAACTTATGGATAAAGATTGTAGATATATATAAGTGTTATATAGTAACAGAAATATAAACTGTGAGTGTTTTTATGAATAATAGACAACACTAGCGGCGAACGATCGGAAGTGGGACGGTCATATGCCCTCATAATTTTCATTGCTTTCACAGTGTTTTTTTTTGGAGTATGGATTCCAAACTATTTGAGAATCATAGATTAGTGTTTCTAGTGATAATATCAGGCTGTGGTAATCATATTACGAGTTGTCGGGAAGTGTAAAGTGGAGACTTCGTTACCCAAATTCAGCGGTCTCCACAAGTCCTATGGTACTCGACGAAGGCTCAACAAACACCCAAGGAGAAAGCTGAAGGCATGTGCCATAAGTATATGTGATTTTAATATTCTAAGACTAATAACTGATTTTTGGCAAATATTTTTAGAGAGTCTGCCAGAGCGCGAATATGCCCGCGGGAGCCGCAAGTCAAAGCAAAACAAGCCCGCGGTGTAAGGGTTAATTTCCTGTATTTGAAAAGTTTTTCAGTCTATTCTTAACCCCCCCAAATTAAAACACCTTCCGTATCACGACCATCTTTTTGATCATCAGTATGGGCTCCACCAGAGACGCTCCACTGGTGAACTTCTTACCTACCTTTCAAACTCCTAGGCATCCTCCTTATGGGACTTCGGTGAAAGCTTTGCCATTGCACATGACATCCCAAAGGCTTTCGATCGAGTCTGGCATAAATCTTTATTTTCCAAACTGCCATCTTAAAGGTTTCTATCCTTGTATCTGCACCTTCATGAATAGCTTCCTTTCTGGTCATTCTATAGCCGCTGTTGTAGATGGCCATTGTTCTTCTAGAGCTATTAGTAGAGGTGTTCCTCAGGGCTTTATCCTATCACCAACTCTTCCTTTTTTTTCACCAATGACCTTGTAATCTATACATGTAACCCTATCCACTCATACATTGGAGACTCCACCCTTCGCCTTTCCATTCGCTTCTCTCAACGTCCATCTCAGCAGTTACTTCAGCATGCAATGGATGGGGCTGTGGCACACCTAATGTCTGACATGGCTTATATCTCTGAATGGGGTAGAAGTAATCTTTTTGCTTTTAATGCATCAAAAACTAAGCTTTTTCATCTTTCAACCTGACAAAACCTTCTGCAAGAGTATTCTCTAATACTTGACAGTATCCAGCTCATTCCTGCATCATCTCTAAACATTGTTGGGGTTTCATTTTCATATGTTTTATCATCAAAAGATCATAATTACCTCTCTTATGAAATCTGCTTCAGGAGAGTGGGTATGCTAAGCTGACTCCGTGCCTTCTTTACCCCTGCACAGTTATTGACTTTGTATACATTATTTATTCACCCCTTTGTAGAGTATAACTCTCACATATAGGGAGGTTCCCCACATACTGGTCCGCTCAACAAGGCGGAGTCTCATTAACTATCCTCCTCTTACTGGCTCCCTTCAACTTCTGTCTCTTTCCTGCACTATCTTTTGCATCTCTATCTTTTCTAACATTACATCTACGGTCATTGCTCCTCTGAATTGTCTGTTTGCACCCTCTGATGCAAGAGTTAATCATGGCTCCCAATCTTTCATGTATGCAACATATTGTTAAGTGGGATTTCCCTGTTAGGTAGTCGAAAAGTTTCTCACCGATTCCCGATGTTTACCATAGCTCAGGTACGAGTCAGAGTTACCAGTTTGCCTGCCGTTTGTGAGCATAGATGTTTCTTAAGTTATGCATTAATTTTTGTGCTCTTTTTCTCAATTAGGTTTTAGTAGTAGTTGTTCCCTAGGCAGTCTGGCCGAACAGCCCTGAGTCCCTTAGGAAGGCCATGGTTGAGACCGGGCTTTCCCACAGAGCTCTCAGAGTATGTTGTGTTGTTGGCATAGGTGATTGTGTGCAATGCAGTCTTCCATAATGTGCTTAATAGTATGGGGTGCTGTGTTGCATCCTGGACAGGCATCATCGACGGAGTCATCCAGCCTCTTCTGGTAGCTTAAGAGGGCTGGATGGTGCCCACATCTCAGCCTGGCCAGGTGGACCCTGTCCTCACGAGGAAGATAGGATTCAGAAGGGTGGATGTCAGGAGGCCGTGCATACAACTGTGTGTTGTCTTAAAGTGACTGAATGGAGCGGTGAGTGATCCGAGTGTGGATATGCTTCTGGAAGCTGGTCTGAGGTGGGCGAGGGGGTAGAGATGACAGTATTTGTGTATGGTATCGTGTGCTGGGTGTTGTTTTAATGTTCCTTGGTGTGGCTGGATGTGCTGCCACGTACTGTAGTGGATGTTGTGGGTTTGTGGAGGCTGCAGCAAGAAACTGGGTGCCTCTCATGTCTAGGTGATCCTTGACTTTCAGGACTTTGGTTTCTTGATGTAGATGGTCTGTGGGTGTAGTACCTGTGCAGCCTGTGATTATTTTTAGGACCTTGTTCTGTATGGTCTGTAGAGTGTTGCAGTGTGTTTTGGTCAGGTTAGAAGCCCAGGCAGGGCTTGCATAATTCATCACTGAACGTATGTATTGTTTGTATACTGTGGTGGTGGTTTCTTTGTTGTGTCTGTATGTTGTATGGGCAAGTGACCTCAAAGCATTGAGTCTTGGTGTTATTTTATTTTTAATGTTTATGATGTGTTATTTAAATGACATTGATGTATTGTATGTTACACCAAGGATTTTGTGTGTGTGTGTGTGTGTGTGTGTGTGTGTGTGGTAGGGGAGTGTTGTTTATGGTGAGGTGTGGGATGTGACTGTGTTCTGCTGTCCAGTTTGTGAGAAGAGTCACTATACAGTAGATATGGCTGGGGCTATTTTGAGCCTGTTTGTGGTGAACCATTCATGTAGTGTGTTGAGATAAGGTCGAATGATGTGTGCAGCTGTGTTTGCGTTTTGGTGCGTACATGTAAGATTATGTTTTAGTTATGTGATTGCTTGTCAATTATGTAATTTGATTTAAGTCTTTATGCTAAGTAATGTAGAGTGTTATGCAGTGGAGAAAACTTAGGCATGTTTCGGATGTCTCCGAGTTGGTAACTGTTGTAACTGCTGCGCTTTCTCTCTGGAATACACCAGAACTGTGGAAAAATGTAGATAATTCTAGAATAATGCAAGCATATACAAGGATGGTGAAGAGACTAGAGCAAGATAAGTTGGTTTTCAGTTCAGTTTGAGTGTAGTGCAGTGTCAGTGAAGTTTGTATATTTTCGGGACTTATAAAAACAGCGAAGTGTTTTTGGCAAACAGTGAAGTGTTATGGAAGTTTGTGGAAAAAGTAGTGAAGTGTTGTCAAGCATTAAGTGTAAATACAGTTAGAAAGTTTATTATAGCTCCAGTGCTTGTGAGAATAGTGGAGTGAGGTTGGAAAGCATTCAGTGTAATTATTTGGAAAATAAAGAGAGTGAACTTAAGAAGCCAGTGTCTATTTACGACACCTTAGCTGATCCTAAGTACTGTATACCTAACGGCTGAGCTTGGGAAGAACAACACACTGGGCAACGTCCTTCCTATGCTGAACTACTGCTGTTGGAGCCTGTTGCAGTGTGGGACAGTGACGTATTGGTGTCAGGAATGTGGGTAATTTAAGTGCTGCAGTGGGTCTAACCTTTGACAAGGAAGCAGAAGGTGTAAAGACACGAGGCCAAGCAAGGTAAGAGGAGGCACTGTTGGCTGAAATTAAGAAGCTATTCCAAGCACAAAGTCTACAACTACAACAACAATTACAGGCACAAAACGAAGGACAGAAAGAACTCAAAGAGCAACTACAAACACAAATTGTACAATTGCAGTCCCAAAGTGAAGAACAGGAAGAGCTTACGAACAAACTCGAGGAACAATTCCAAGCACAGAACAAAGAACAGAAAGAATGATATGAACAGCTTCAGGAGGCATTACAGGAACAACAGAGGGAATTACAGCTGAGAATGGAAGGACAGCTACATACTTTCATAGGAGAAATGAAGGAAGAACAGCAACAGTTTAAGGAGGAAGAAGATGCCAAGCTAGAGCAGCAGATGTGTGTGGTAAGCAATAATGTGAAGGAGTGTAAACAGCATGTAGTCAACCAGCTATAGATTAGTGAGGGAATAGTGGTGGAGTGCAAACAGCATGTAGATAACGAGTTGAAGCATATAGTTGACCATGTGAAGATAATTATTGAGGTAATTGAGGTTGTAGAGAAATATTGCACTACTGAGCCTCGGGTTAGTGTACAGGAGGAATTATGAAAGGAATTGACAGTGTATAGTGAATCTTGACAGATCCCAGGCATCTAAAGTTAGCATTACAGGGTTGAATAATCAGAATGCAGAAGTTTTAAGTCCTGGCCTTAATCATGCTGCCCCAGTTTTTAGGCCCCAAATAAGTGAAATACATGGCTATAATGGGGGTCCAGTTAAAAAGAAACCTCAGGAATTTGAGAGCAGAGTATCTTGGGAAGCTGACCGTGCACAGTTTGAATTACTTGCAGATCAGAATGGTTGATGAAAGGGAGAGAGCAGTGCAGCATGCTACAAGCCTTAAGGGTGCCACACTGGAAATTCTAGACCAAATGTCAGTGGTGGAGAGGAACAGTTATCAGTTCCTAGTAGAAATGCTGGAGTGCAGATATGGGACCATGTACCAGACTGAGGTTTACAGAGCAAGATTCCGGAGCAGTGTATGGGCTCGAATAGAATCCCTACACGAGCTTGCTCATGACCTGGAGAGTGTGGCATACAAGGCATACCCTGAAGCAGCACTTAACATGTTGGCTATTCTTCTGAGGGACCAGTGCATAGTTGAAAGTGCAAGTGAAGCAGGCACAAGCAAGAAGCATGCAAGAAGCACTAGCCAGGGCTCTAGAATTTGAGTCCTGCATCAGGCATCAGGTCCAGGACATCCACTTTTCAGACAGTTCATAGTGCAGGATTCAAGGCAAGAAAGGGGCAGGTATGTGAAACGGAAAAATTTGTAGGAAGTTGCTGATACTGTGAAAAGCCAGGACACAGAAAAGAGGACTGCTACAAGTGGAAGAAGGAACAGGAGATGACCAGAGGAGGCTGCTTGTTCTGCAGGAAGCCAGGGCACAAGAAGGAGGATTGTCACAAATGGAAGAAGGAGCAAGATCAGAGCAATGCAAGGAATTCTTCAATTGTAACAAAAGTGTGTTGGACATGTAGTGAGGTGGGACCCTTCAGTTCTGAGTGTCCGAAGAAGAAAAAGGATGATAAGAAGAAGGCTGCAGAAGACCAGAAGAAGCAGAAAACTAATGGAGGCTGGTGTTAAAGGGCAACCACAAGCCAGCTTTTCCCCAAGTCGCCCCACCACAAAGAAAATGCAAGAGAATGGCAATTGACAGAGTGCAAATAGACAGAAGGATAGATGGAAAGAAGTGTTCCCTGGTGACTGATTCGGCCTCAGAGCAGACTTTTGTGAGGCCTGATGTGTTGCATCATCGGTATCTGCCTGAGTCATCAGAACAACTCTGTGGCATAACTGGGCACCGCACAAAACTGAGGGGACATCTGGATGACCAGATTGAAGTGTCAGGGCAAGAGGCCATGCTTCCAGTCTATGTAGCCGAGATGGAGGATCCTTGCCTTCTGGGTCTGGAGTATCTGATGTCCATGGGATGTTAGCTGGACTTCTGCTCCATGAAGGTGAAGGTTCAAGGAAGGCTGAGTCCCGTCACAGCAGTGAAACTTGCCATTTCTGGTGGTGAGGTGAGGGCGCTCTGCACTACAGTGATACCCCCAAAATCAGAACTGTTGCTCCAGTGCAAAGTGAGTTGCTCTTCTGACAGCTGTTTAGGGGTGTTCGAGCCTGATTTACAGCACAAGACAAAGGTCAGAGTGATGGTGGGGAGAACTCTAGTGGAAACAGGTGCAGATGAAGTGCCAGTTGTGGTGGCCAGTTTCTCCCATGAGCCACAGAATATCAACAACGGAGAAATTGTGGGACTATGTTAGGCGGTGGACCCTGAGTGGCACCAATGGAAGACCTGTAAGGGAAGTGTAGTCAAAGAAAATGGGTATCTACCAGAACATTTACAAGACCTATTTTTAAGGAATTAGCAATGCTTGGACAGCTCAGAAGTGATGAAGTTGAGGCAGCTGCCAATGAAGTTTGCTGATGTCTTTTCCACAGGAGACCTAGACCTGGGATGCACTGATCAGGTGGTGCATTGTATAGACACCAGGGATCACAACCCGATTAAACAGCCAATGCAGAGGATGGCACCAGCCAAATGGCAAGAAATGGAGAAGATGATGGGGAATCTCCAAAGTCAAGGAGTGATAGAAAAGTCCAGCAGTCCTTGGGGATCAGAAGTGGTTCTCGTAAGGAAGAAGTATGGCTCAGTAAGGTGCTGTGTAGATTATCAGGCCCTGAATGATGTGACAGTGAAAGCTGTAAACCCCTTACCAAGAACTGATGACACCCTAGATGCTCTGTCAGGTGCTAAGTGGTTCTCCACATAGACATGAAGGCAGAATATCATCAGGTCAAGGTTGCAGAGAAGGACAAAGAGAAGACAGCCTTTTCATATGGGTGGAGTTTGTGGCAGAAAGTGATTCCATTTGGCCTATGCAATGCCCCAGCTACTTTTGGGCATCTCATGGACTGTGTACCTGAAGGCCCGCACTGGCAGACAGCTCTCATCTATCTGGACAATGTAAATGTGCTTGGACAGACTTTAAACTAGGAACTGGAGAGGCTATCGGAGGTGTTGAACAGGATCCGTGCAGCGTACCTCAAACTGAACCCCAAGAAGTTCTACTTGTTTCAGAAGAAAGTAAAGTACCTGGGACACGTTTTAGGCAAGAGCGGCATCCGTACTTACCCAGAGAAACTGGCAGCTGTGGAAAACTGGCCAGTTCAAATATGTGTGAAAGAGCTACGGAGCTTCCTGGGCTTGTGCACCTACAATCAGTGTTTTGTCAAGGACTGTGCAACAATAGCTGCACCTCTGTACAAGTTGCTAGGGAAGAGGAGTTTGAGTGGACAGCAGAGACTCAGAAAGCCTTCGACAAACTCAAGCATGTGTTGGCAACCTTCTCAGTAGTGGTGTATCCTGATGAGAGTCAGCCAAGTATCTTGGACTGTCATGCTAGTGGCCATGGAAGTTGTGGAGCCCTGTCACAGAAGAAGCATGGAAAAGAGTATGTGGTGGCATATTGCAGCAAGAAGCTCAGCCCACCAGAGAGGAAATACTGTGTGCCCCGTAAGGAGCTTTTGGCAGTGATGAAGAGCCTTGATTTCTTCCATCTCTACTTGTATGGGTCCTATATCAGGATGGACCATGCAGCACACAAGTGGCTGAAAATGCTAAAGAATCTGGAAGGACAACTGGCATGCTGGCTTGGGAAGCTAGACCAGCACAATTATGAGGAGCAGCACTGTCATGTTTGGGTACATGGCAATGCTGACAGCCTGATTCATCGGCATTGTGATCCAGAGTGCCAGCAGTGTAGTAAAAAAGCTCACAGTAAGAAATGAAGCCATACTGCAGTGACAGGGCCAGTGTCAGATGAAGAAGACCTGAGGAGGATGCAGATGGAGGATGCAGATTTACAACCAGTGCTAGAGTGGCTGCAGCTGAGTACAGTGCGACCATATTGGGAAGAAGTTTCCAGGTTAGGCCCTGCCATCAAGAATTACTGGAGTCAGTGGGACCTTCTTTGTTTGAACAACGGACCACTGAAGTGACGGTGGGAGACTCCCGATGGCCTCAGCAAGTATTGGCAACTAGTGGTTCTGAACAAGATGAGGTCCGAGATAATAGATGAGTCCCATAACCAGATCACTAGTGGGCACCTGGGAGTGAAGAAACCTCTAAGCTGGCTGTGACAGAGGTTCTACTGGACTGGCATGCATAAGGATGTTGAAGAGCGTTGTTGAGCCTATGATGTGTGTTGTGCCAGGAAGGGACCCAGGAAACTTGGTTGCGCCCCTCTTCAGGTGTACCAAGTGAGTGCACCAATGGAAAGAGTCCAGGTGGACATTGCTGGACCTTGGCCACTCACTGAAAGGAGGAATCCGTTATATATATGTCGCTATGGACTACTTCACAATGTGGCCGGAAGCCTACGTTATCCCCGATCAAGAGGCTGCTACTGTTCTTCAGTTGTTGGTTGACCAGTTCTGTCATTTTGGGATGCCACAAAAGCTACATTCAGACCAGGGTAGAAACTTTGAGTCTGTTGTGTTCCGTGAATGCTGCAAGTTGCTTGGGATCAAGAAGACCAGGACGACCCCACTCAGGACACAGTCAGATGGGATGGTGGAGAAATTCAACCTGCTTTGTGGACAAGAATTGGCCAAGTATTGCATAGGGGGACAAACAGAATGGGACCAGAAATCACCTGCGTTGCAACGCAGTCTACCGACTACAACCCTGCAAAACTGATGTTGGGCCATGAGTTACACTTACCTGCTGACTTGTTAATGGGAAGGCCACCTAGTGAAGAGCTTCCTACAGACACCTCCAGCTATATGAATCATCTTCAGAAAAGGCTGGCTGAGGTACATCATCAAGTGCAAGGAACCCTCACGTTTTCAAGAGAGGTGATGAAGTGCAGGTATGATGCCAAGGCAAGTGAGGTGAGCTTCAAGGACAGTGACAAAGTTTGGTTATACAATCCTCAGTGAAAGAAGGGACAGTCAACGGGCCTTACAATGTGCTGGACTGCCTATCAGACATAATGCATCGGATTCCAGGAGGCAGGAAGTCTCGCCTAAAGCTGGTATAGGTGAATCATCTGTGGCAGTACCATGGGCCAGGACAATATAGCTGGGACGTCTCTGAGGAATTGTGCTCTATTGCAGCTGAGGGTGTTGAGGAGGAGGAAGGAGCTGAAGTACAAGAGGATAGTGACAGTTTCCTGAGGGAAGATGTGAATCAGGAAGAGGACCAAGACCTTCCAGGAGGAGTGGACTGTGTAGAGAAGCAAGGACGTTGATGAAATCGGCATGGAGGAAGACCTGATAAGTTTAGAAATTATTTTGGTTAGAGTTAGAAGTTTCATTAGGGTTAATTTTGCTTGTATATATTGTTTAGTTTTGTCGGGATGACAAAGGACTAGGGAAGGGGTAGTGTTAACCCCCTTTGTACAGTGACGCGTTTGGCGTCATCGGGGTCTCTCCTTATAAATGCACATGGATGCCTTTAATGTCATAAAGCCATAAATAATACACCTCCCAAAAAGTTTTTGGTCGATTTGCATCATTTTTTGAGACATCATAACTTCCTCAGCTCATGTCAAAAGTAACGAGTTGCTAATAGCAGGTCCTGATACCTGTGACAGCACATACAGGTTTTTTAGTACCAGTGAGCCGTCAGTGGGGAAGGTAGTGCACAATCCCTTGTCCCTTTAAGTCTCCTGTATTACCACTGTCCCAACTGCATGACATATTTCACAATAACAATAGTGCTTATGTATAGTTTTGGGGGACTATTGTGATTAGATTTGGTGTTTGCAATAGGAAATTAGATGTTTGTGATGCGTTTGTGGCCATTATCAGCCATTGGGCCAAGGAAGATTGTGCTACTGTTTCTAACCAACTACACTGCCTCTACGCTGCACCAAATGTGAGTATTCAGCTATAAAAAACAGTGATGTGAATATACTGTGCAATACCTAGTGTGCAAGGAAATGGTGAAATATGTGCAGCAGTTTAGGGGAAGGCGGGAAACTGCCCTATAGTCACGACATGGTGTGGGTACACCATTTTTTTTTTTTCATTTTTCTTGATAACTATGAGGCGTAGGAGGAATCTGACTATATCATGAGAAAGCTCATGAAAGTCTGCATAAAATGATGAAATAAAAACATAACACTGCCGAGAAATGTTTTTCACTAGAGCTCCCCAAATAAAAACTCTGTTGTCTGACAGAAAAAGTTTTTACTTTTTCGTTTATTACTCAAAAATCATACCTCATTTCAAAATGCCAACTGCCTTATTCGAAAGCTAATAAAACTCTCTTTCAAATGATTGTATAACATGTAGAAATATGCTAGTAAATATTTGAGCTGTGATGCTGGGAAGCGAGATGAATGTTCCCGAACGTTTATTAACACTGCCCTAAAGTACGTGTATTTTTTTTTTTTTTTTTGCTTATCGTGTAGAACAAACATCAACGAATACGAAAATGTAAGTTTTGTGGCAAAATAAATATGTTTGGGTGGTGAAAATAAGCCAAGAAAACACTTTTTTTTAAAGTGTGCAGTGGGGAGCAGGGGGAGGGGAGAAAGCTGATGTGTCATGGAATGCAAAATTTATTGAAACTTACTGTGAACAAAAGGGTTAAGAAGTGAGATTTGCCAGTAAGGTAGTCGGGAAGTTTCTCACTGATTTCCTATGTTTTCCATAGATCTGGTACAAGTCAGAGTTACCAGTATGGCTGCCGTTTGTGAGGGGAGATATTTCTTAAGTTATGCATTAATTTTTGTGCTCTTTGTCTCAATAATGTTTTAGTTATGCGATTGCTTGTTAGATTAGGTAATTAATCTAAGTTTGTATGCTAAATAATTTCGAATGTTATGCAGTGTAGAAAACTCTGGCATGTTTCTGATGTCTCCGAGTTGGTAACTGTTGTAACCAATGCTCTTTCTCTGGAATACACCAGAACTGTGGAAAAAATTAGATTATTCTAGAAAAATGCAAGCATATATAAAGATGGTGAAGAGAGCAGAGCAAGTTCAGTCGGTTTTCAGTTCAATTTAAGTGTAGTGCAGTGTCAGTGAAGTTAGTATATTTTCGGTACTTGTGAAAACACTGAAGTGTTGTTGGCAAACAATGAAGTGTTTTTGAAGTTTGTGAAAAAATAGTGAAGTGTTGCCAAGCATTAAGTGTAACTGCAGTTAGTAAACTTCGTATATCTCCAGTGCTTGTGAGAATAGTGAAGTGAGTTGGAAAGCATTCAGTGTAATTATTTGGAAAATGAAGAGAGAGAACTTAAGAAGCCAGTGTTTACTTACGACACCTGAGCTGATCCTGTGTACAGTACACCTAAAACCTGACCTCATGAAAAACAACTTACTGGGCAATGTCCTTCCTATGTTGAACTACTGCTGTTTAAGCCTGTAGCAGTGTGGGATGGTGACTTAAGAATATCATCTCTGGCACTGTCTTCCTCTGTCTATATTTTCTACTTCCTATGACCTCCTGTCTTTCTAAAACACTGTGTCCAGGCATCTCAAAATGATCAGATCATCAGTTTGGCTTTCCTTTTTCTCTTTGTTTTCTCATGGAGAGAACACTCTTACGATCCTCTAACCTTTGGTTCCCTCTTTCTTGTATGTGTGTGTGTGTGTGTGTGTGTGTGTGTGTGTGTGTGTGTGTTTATCATATATATCTATCTATCTATCTATATACCTAGGCTGCTTCCCCCAAGGAAAGGGAGGTAGCCGAGACAGGATGACTCACTCTCCATGTACTCATCCATTCAAACACATTCATTCGCAGCTTAGCTCCAAAGGGGAGAACGGACAGATCCTCACCGCATCACACCGCACAAGGGTCAACTGCACAATGCAATCAGTGACATCCGCAGCAGGGCCTGACGGCAGAACTGGTTTACCCCTGCCACATCATAATAGACCCATCCCCTTACCCGCACCTGACCTGACTAGCTGATCAGACCAAATGCGGGAGAATATCCCCTCAGGGCTGCGTCATCATTTATTCATTCACAATTTCTCTCCATTTATTTCTGTCACGCACAGCCACTCTTCCTTGCTCAACAGACATCCCTCTCGCATCCAGCGCTCTCTTCACACTGTCCATCCATCCTATTCGTGGTCTTCCTCTCAGCCTTACACCTCTCACATCAGATCTAGTTATCTTTTTCACCAATCGCTCATTATCCATTCTCTCCATATGCCCAAACCATTGCAACACCCTCTGCTCAACTCTACCAGCCATCTCCCAAACAACTCCAGTTCTCCTTCGCACTTCATCATTTCGCACTCGATCCATACGCGTCACTCCACACATACTCCTCAGACATCTCATCTCCATTACATTCAAACTTTTCCTTTCTGCTACACCCATATTCCATGTTTCAGCCCCATATAATGCAGTCGGTACCACAACACCCTCATACAGCCTTCTCTTTACATCCATTCTAAGCGAACGACATTTAAACACTTTTTTCATTCCTCCCAGCACCTTTCCTACTTCACTTCATTTATTCTAAACTTCACTTCTGCATCTATTCTTCCATCCACAGCAACATGTGACCCTAGATATTTAAAACAATCTACCTCCTCAAGCAACTCACCATTCAAAACTATATTCATCCCCCTACCATCTATCAACCTCGTACACTTCATCACTTTACTCTTAATCTCATTTACTTTCAATTTCCTCCTTTCACACACACTTCCAGACTCCTCTACCAACTGTCTCAATCTCTCCTCTGAATCAGTCACCAGTGCAGTATCATCTGCAAACAGCAGCTGCTTCAGATTCCACTCTCCTCCATCAACATTTACCAGACTCAGACCACCTAAAACTCTTGCATTCACCTCCCTTACAACACCATCCATGTAAATGTTGAACAACCAAGGCGACATCACACATCCCTGTCGCAGCCCCACTCTCATGGGAAACCAATCACTCACAGCATTTCCCACTCTTACACACGCTCTACTATTTACATAAAAACTTTTCACCCCTTTTAGTAACCTATCATCAAGTCCATACAATCTTAAAACAGTCCACAAAGCCTCCCTATCAATTCTATCATACGCTTTCTCTAAATCCATAAATGCCCAAAACACATCCTTGCCTTTCGCTAAATACTTTTCACACACTTGTCTCACAGCAAACACCTGATCAATGCATCCCCTCCCTCTCCTAAAGCCACACTGCTCATCATTAATCACTCCCTCTGTACCCTCTCTAACTCATAATTAACACTCTACCATACACTTTACCTACAACACTCAACAGACTTATACCCCTAAAGCTAGTACATTCATACTTATCACCCTTGCCTTTATACAATGGGACCACACAAGCACTTGCCCAGTCAATTGGCACCATGCCTTTCTCAAAGCACACATTCAACAATCTTACTAACAATAGTCACTCCACCACCCTTCAGGCATTCCACAGCACACCCATCCATACCTGCAGCTTTCCCTGTTTTCATCTCCTTTACTGCCTTCTCCACTTCCTCCTTCGTGATCAAAGAATCATTCAACTCTCCCAACACATTTATTCCTTGCACCCTTCTATCCGCCACAATCTCAGCCACCCTTTCCTCCTCTACATTTAACAATCTTTCAAAATACTTTGCCCATCTCTTCCTTACTGCATCCATCTCAATTAACATCCTTCCATCCTCTGCTTTTACTCGTTCTTCCTTCCCAGACTCTCCCTTTCGCACCCTTTTCACCTCCTTCCAAAACATTTTCTTATTCTGTTGAAAATTCTCTGTCAGCCGCCTACCCCACCTCTCATCTGCTGCCACTTTAGCATCACGCACAGCCCTTCTCGCTCTATTCCTCTTTTCCTTATACCTTACATATGACATCTCATCCTTCCTCTGCAGCCACACTTCATATGCACGTCTCTTCTCAGCCACAGCCATACTTACTTCCTCGCACCACCATTCACTTCCTTTTCTTACACCACCACCCACACGTCTCACACCACACACCTCTTCTGCATGCCCCACCACAGCACTCTTAAACAACTGCCATTCCTCCTCCACGCTGCCATTTTCCCGATCTTTCACTGCGTTCCACTCATCTTTCAATTTCTCCTGATACTCTATCTTTTTCTCTCTTTTATCCAACTCACTCACTTTCAAAACCTCCCTGCCACACCTAACCCTCCTAGCTCTCACCATCTCTTACCTACTCTTAACTTTCCCTCCACCAGGTAGTGGTCAGACATACCTCCACCCTCCCCTCTCAGAACTCTCACATCCAACAATCTTCCTATTACATTCCTAGACACAACCACATAGTCCATCAAGGCTCTATCAACAACCCTTCCACCCTCCTGTCTCACCCATGTATACTTATAAATATCTTTCTTCTCAAACAGCGTATTCCCAATCACCATCTCTTGCTCAACACACATCGGTCTCATTCGTTCCCCATTTTCATTTCTTCCAGGCACACCATGCATACCAACTACGCCTTCAACTGCTACATTTCCCACTCTAGCATTCAGATCTCCCATCATTACCACATTCACATTCGCTCCAAAAACTCTGCAGACACTCATCAACATCATTCCAGAAAGACTCCCTCTCTTGTTCATCCCTTTCACTACCAGGCCCATACTGCACTCACAAACACCCACAACTCACGTTCAAATTTCTGCTTTCACCCACCTATCAGTCTCGATGACACCTCCTTCCCATTCAATCACACACTACTGTACTTCCGGACCTCACTAACATGGCCACACCTTCTCTTGCCCTTCCTCAATCAACACCTGACAATCTTCCATTCACACTTCCAAACTTATAGATTCCCCCTTCCCTTTCTATCTTGGTTTCACTCCAAAGCTAACACATCCAACTTTCTTCTCACAAACGATTCTCCCAATCTCACTCCCTTTTTAGCCTTCAATTGTACTACATCCACGCACATTCATAGACCCAATCTTCAGGGTTTTACGGGGATAACTCCATCCCCCATATATATATATATATATATATATATATATATATATATATATATATATATATATATATTTATGTATGTATGTGTGTGTGTGTGTGTGTGTGTGTGTGTATAAAGAGAGAGAGAGAGAGAGAGAGAGATGTGTTATCCACAATTTTCTGGACTAATTCTATATAAAACTACAAACTTTCAGTAGCTCCTTTTGGCTACCATCACCCTCAGTATAGTTCCCTTGCGCATTGATACCTCGGTCCCAGCACTTCCTTCACTGCTGGAACGCTCCCAAGATATCCTTTTTGATAAGAGTGTTGAGTACCGCCTCCTAATCCTTCTGGATGTCCTCATTGGTGTCAAAACGATGCCCTTTCAGTTTGATCTTTATTTTTGTGAACAGAAAGAAGTCACATAGGGCGAAATCCGGCGAGTTAGGAGGGCTGGAGATCATAGCCATGTTGTTCTTGGCCAAAAACTGCTGGGTGTTGAGCACACTGTGAGCGTGGGCACTGTCATGGTGATGCTGCCTGTTGTTGTCTCGCCACAGGTAGAGGCGTCGTCTTCTTACATCTTCATGCACATCCTACATCTTCTCACATCGTCAGGGACGAGCTGCTGAATTTTTTCGACATTTTGAAGAGTTGTGCTGGTTCAGTGCCTCCCTGTGTGATCATCGTCAAACAATGTTCTACCTGCCTTGAATTGCATATGCCACTGAGACACCTGCATCTGACCAAGAGACTGAGCACCCAAAAAACTCTTTGAATAATTGACAGGGTCCCTGTTGCATTTTTCCCGAGGTTCGCAGAAAATTTTATGCATATTTGCTGTTCATCTTTTATATTCATCTTGAAAAACGCCTGACGACATATGCACAATAGAAATTAAATGAATATCACAAATCAACACATCTGCCTAATTCTGCGCCTTATGACACACTGACTCACAATGCATGTTAGTACTGCCATCAAGAGGCGCATTGTGCCATTACAGCCCATTTAGGTTTTGTGATCCCAGGCCGGAAAATTCTGGATAGCACCTAATACTTTTCATGTGTTGTTCATGGAGTGTTGTATATACAGGACAGTTAGGCCTATATACTTTGACATCATCCCATTCTTAAAATGCTAATGGTGGTTGTCATTGTATTATAATATGTAAGAAAATCCTAAGTTGGTTACTTCAGATACAATGGATGCCAAGTAGACATATTGCGCTTTGGTTTATACATTATCTAACGGATGATGTTTTGATGTTTTGAGATCATCCTTCGGGCACTGTGTCCATTGCTATGAGTTATTGATTATACACAACATGAGCTACGGGAGTTTTACCACATCTGGAGAGAGAGAGAGAGAGAGAGAGAGAGAGAGAGAGAGGTGAAGACAGACAGACAGACTGACCGACAGACAGATAGATGGACTGACAGACAGAGACTGAGACAGTGACAGAGATGGACGGGGGTGAAGAGACTGAGGGAGGGAGGATCAATGTACAAACCCTTACTACTTAGTCACGGTTTCTGTGTCAGTGTTAGTTGGGAAGTGCATCGAAGCAAGGAATGCCGATAATTATTTTAGTAGGTGTACATTATACCCCCCCCCCTCCCCTTCTGATATCCTTTCATCAGAGGTGTCCTTAAACAGAGCTGATCGATTTCACGTAGCTAGGCTTAGATAAGGACATCACCCAACCCTCGTCAGTTACCAGCTTAGAGTCAGTTTGGGTGCATCACGGATGACACATGTTTCACTTGTAGAAAAGGCCCACACAACATAACACACATAATTTGGAACTACATAGCACATGTCAGGAGATGAGAAGACATCATGAACTGTGTAGGGAACCAATGGGACAACCCTTGAGGAACAGTTACATATACTTACCTAAGGTGGACTGGTCTACTCAGTCGGACGGATCGGAATTAACCCATTAGCTCCCAGGGTTCCTTTGTGAGTGCTTGTACTGGAGGGATACTAAGAGCACTGCCTCCGCCTACCGGCTCATAGCTGCAAAGCTCATTAGATCCCTACCCAGGGGCTCCTTTCTTTATTAACTTTTGAAAATGCCCAGTTCCGTCCCATACTGAGGACACTGGGCACAAATGGGATAAGCAACAGTAACAAAAACAGCTGACTGGGACAAGTTAGGGATCTCCACCTGGTTAGAATATGCTTGCTATAATGGTAGAGGAAGGAGCTTTCCAGAACAAGTAAGCATAAAAGGGGACACTTTGATTGGAAAGGGGCCGACAGAAAGTAGACCGACCAGGAACAGAGGCAGATGGTGATGGATTAGTAGGCTGGTTGCCAAGACAGATTCTGGCGAGTGATCAGTCAGGGTTTGGTTACAGTTGATGATGGAAGACCATGCCAGGTACGTGGAGATAATAGAGCAGTTGTGAGAAGAGGGACCCATCAGACACAGGAGAGAAGAGATACATAAATTTGAGTGTGAATGGCATCATTTAGCTTGGGAGCACATGTCACCGGCTGAGCTTATCCGATAAATAATGTAGCGAGACTCAGTGAGACATGAATACATAATTATGGTAACATCATTATTTTCATGGGCAATTAGGAACTTGCTGGACAGTGCATAACCATCTTTGTATTTATTTAATAGTTAAATGCATCCTAATTCCTGGAATAGGTTAATAAGAAGTAAAAACTGTTTTTATCACAACTTGCAAAAATTAGCTAGGATTCATAACCTTCGATTTTCGTGTGAATTATACTATCTGCCAAGATGTTTACTTTCCATTAACCCACCCCATCCCGACGTTTTCTGGGCAGTGGTACGCCCCAGTCCCGACATTTTTGGACCTTTTTTATTTGGGCTCAAACATTCACTTTTGGTGGGAAACATCGAAAATTCATAGAGAAATCGCTCACCTGAGGTTTAAAATACTCGATCCAGGTACGAGTTCCTCCTTACCTGACTGGGTTTTCTAACAGGCTGGCACCAAAGCAAACGAGTTCTATGGGAGGGTAACTATTTTATCCACTCATAAACAGTATTTATTTATTTACTTGGTACGAATTTAAATGTAGTACAAGAGTATATTGGTTTTCAAACAGTAATACAGGCATTATAAGCAATGTTTCACTCACTAACTCATCACCATTCAGGACCTTTTTTTCCCACATTACCTGATCATCATTTCTGACTGTTTCTTCCTCTAATGCTATGTAAACTTTGTCCTCCACATTGTCATCGATTGGGGAATCACTCTGGCCCTGAATGTCTTTATTGGCCAGTCACTGGTAACAGGCGAATTGCCGAGACAATGGCGTGCAGGGGGGGGGAGAGGTTATGCGGTGTAAGGCATTGTCCCTGCTTGGCATCTTGTAGAGGAATAGAGGAAGGTGTCCCATGTATACGTGCCAAGAATCACTCACGAAATCACTCGCGAAAATTTAAAATTGTGCAAATTAGGGACCTTGCAATGTTGCCGCATTAATTTACATCTCCAGGATATGAGTGCACATCATGTGAGGACGTGAATTCACGTCTCCGGGACGGGGTGGGTTAAAGAGATGTATCCTACACAGTGATTTATGCCACTACCAACATCTCAAGAGCATCTGAGTTGTGCTAGGCCTCCATCATAATCAATCCATTGGTATGATACTGGAAAGACTGACAGCAAAAACTGTATAGACAATTGCCCTTGATGATTTTATACAGAATATGATTTTATTCGGAAATGTAAATGGCATGCCTTTGGTATAGGAATAAAAAAAAAGTCAGTGCTAAAGCAAAACTAAATCACCACTGAAAATATTACAGAAGGGACAGAATAGAAATCGATTACTTAATAATT
>NC_136961.1:14851336-14854525 GCF_032717465.1 Coenobita brevimanus | reverse complement strand
TACTTTTAGGTCTAGAGGAAGATCATATAACCTGAACCTTAGCTCCTGGTGGTGCAACATGTTCATCACCAATTACATTACCCAAGGTACTGAATTTTAGCTTGACCAAACTCACACTTTGATTAATTAGCTACAAGATTAGCCTGAACCAAACGCTCAAGAAATTTACTGACATGGCATGAGTGATCCTTTCAGTTGTCACTGAAGATTAATACATCATCAATACCTAAACAACACACCCTGCCAAACCCTCTGTTTACAACATTCATGAGCTTCTGAAATGTGGCTGGTGCATTCTTCAGCACCATATGGCATTACGGAACATGCAAGAAGTCTTTCCCAATCTTGCAAACCTTGAGATCTCCCTAGCACGTTCAGTCATGGAGTACTTGCCAGTATCCCTTTAACAAATCAAACTTACTTATGTACCTAGCCTTTCCGATCTTGTCTATGCAATCTTCCACGTGAGGGAGAGGGTAAGTGTCTGTTTTGGTTATCTCATTAACACGTCTGTAGTCAATGCAAAACCGCTGTGACCCACCTGGCTTAGGGACTAGAGTGACAGGAGAACTCCACTCGCTCTAACAGGGCTCAATCATCTTGTATTTAACAAGGGTATTAAGCTCCTTCTGGATGAGAGGAACTTTCACTGGGTTCACACGGTAAGGAGGCAGTTTAATTGGCAAACTGCGTCTCCAACATCGACATCATGCATCAACACAGTGGTTCTTCCTGGAGTGGCACGGAACACTTGTGGGTACTCCTGCAGTAATGCCGAAAACTCCTGCCTTTCCTTGGGAGCTAGATGAGAAAGCTTAGACTGGAGATCATTCATGATATCAGGATTCTTCCCCAAACTATCACTCAGGCTCATGCTGCATGGGAGAACTTCACTTGCAGACTCGGGTGGAACAGCTACAGTGCAGACTGGGTTATTTTCGTCCCGCCTGTAGTCTCAACTTTAGCATGTTGATGTGACAAAGTTGCTTGTTCTTTCTACGATCTGGTGTGGCGATGACACAGTTGACATCACTGAGTTTTCTTCTCCACAAAATAAGGACCGCTAAACTTGGGACTGAAGAGGTTGCTTGCATGCACCGGTAGCAGAATCAAAACCTGATCTCCTGGCTGAAAGTGGCGTAACCTGGACTTCTTATCATATAAGTCTTCATCTTCTCACCAGAGCAGCTCCTAAATTCTCTCTCGCTCAGCTGTAAAGCAGTGGACAGCCGTACTTTGAACTTGGTATCACATACTCCAGCAGGTTGACGTCATCTTCCTCCGACAGCCAGCATTCCTTGAGTAACCAAGGGGTCTCTCTTACCTTTATGGCCAAACAGTAGTTCAAAGGGTGAGAAGCCCAGTGATTCATTTGGAGATTCTCTTGCAGCCAAGCCCCAACGAATGGAAAATACCTCCCCAGTCTTTCTGATGTTTTCAAACAATGTTTCTTGAGCATCGATTTGAATGTTTGATGATATCTCTCCAGTACTCCTTGAGTCCAAGGGGTTAGTGGCTGAAGACGTGATCTGGGTGATGCCCAACTCTCTTCAGAGACTGCTTGAAAACGTTTGACATGAAGTTACTTCCCGGTCAGACTGTATTACCTCCTTGGACAGACCTAACTTTGTGAAGGAACCTAGCATTTTCCTTAAGCACATTCTCTTTGCTGAGATATTTCCAGTGCCAGATAGCCCAGGATAACGAGTAGTTATATCAATCAGGGTCAACACACTAAGAAAATCCTGAAGGAGTCTTAGGAAGAGGGCCCACAATATCCACCTGCTTACGGGTGAAATGGCGCCTCAGGAAGGAGGAATAGGAACTAGAGGTGCAACAACCTTTTCAGGTCCTGGTCACCACTTCCCCACAGCTTGACAGGTGTGACAAGACTTACAATACCAGGAAACATCCTCTGAAGATACCTGTTACATTAGAAGTGTTTCAAAATGACACACAGTCTTCCTCCCTCCAAGGTGTCCTGCCAAGCTGGAATCCATGAGCCACTCTAAGCGATATCCTGCCTACACAGCCACAGAGGGATGACAATTTGATGTACAACCTCCCATTCACAGTCGGCTGATGCTGACCAGGAGGTCTCCACTTTGCTCATGCCAGCCTCCTGGCTTTATATAATAACAAGTAGAAAGCACCAACTGGCTCTTATTTCTGTAAGCAGAGTTAGCCTGACCATTCAACTCCAAGTTCAGCAACCTGCAACTCAACCAACTCTTGACGAGACAACATTACACTCAACACTCACATGGCACTGCCTCTGCTCTTAGATTGAGTGGTCCACTATAGCAAGAAAAGGTTGTCCAGCCTAGGATAACATCATCATCATCTGATTATCCTCTAAGTCACCACAGTAACTTTAGACTTAGCCCTGCAGTGACAGCACATGCAGGGAACACATCAGGGACATCACAATCCTGGGTGCGCAGTCAGTGTGGCTCACTGAGACAACTGAGGAGCTGGACACACTTAAAAACTTCCACCAATATCATTTCCAGAGTAAGAAAGTTACACCTGACATTGGGAGATGTCTCAACCAACCCAACCATAACAAGAACCATTAACAAAACCAGACTTCTAAATTCACTTCACTACACAGAGGGACAGAAGAAGAAATTATTCCCTACACCTTGTAAGATTACAGTTTCATCAGAGGAATTAACATTAGAGCCTAGAACGCACAATGGTCAGCATAAGGGGGATTAATGGCAAGCACCTGCTATCAACGATATATTTTAACTGATTTCTGTCATTACTGTCCAGAAGGACCTGGACAAAACCATATCAGACAGGAAATTAGCATACATGAACTCTTAGAGAGTGTCACCCGCGTTACTGCTCAAAAGAGGAGCTCCATCATGAGAATTTAAGTTACCCCTCAAAGCAGGTTCAGTTAACTCAGTTAAAGAGATTGCTGGGAATTTTCAAGGAGTGGACACTAGGCCAATTGACTGAATCATTTAAAGACTTCTTTTTGTTCACATCACGCTGTCTCCATGAAATATTTCCTAAAGCCGTAGTACTGACAAAGCTTACTACAATAAGTACATTTATTTTTCTGAAATCTAGAAGGTAAAGCTGGTATTTATTTCCTGAGAAACATCATCTTTATTCTCTTTCACTGTTACTCTGTACTCTGACCAGAGGCCAACTTACGATCTCAGCTTCCTTTTT
>NC_136961.1:14756336-14846336 GCF_032717465.1 Coenobita brevimanus | reverse complement strand
GGTTGGGGAAGGGCTTCATCAACCATTCTTGAAGGGCGAAGGCATCATCTCCAACGATGAAGTGGAGGCGTTCACCATCAATCAGAGGTTCTCGGGAGGCAGTGAACTTGGTTATCTGCAGGCTTTTGTGTAGGGTTGAGTTGGTAAATACCTGGGCACCGCAAGTTGCCCCATTGGCACCCACATCCACAAACATGAATTTGTAATCACTGTCGACCACAGCAAGCAGGACCAGGGAGAAGAAATCCTTGTAGTTGTAGTAGTAGGATCCTCTTTTGCTAGGAGCACGCATACGATTGTGCTTGCCGTCTATCACTCCAACGGTGTGATGAAACTGCCACCTTCGTGAGAAGCCCTTCGCAACATGTTTTCATTCCTTGGCTGTCGATGGGCAAACGACCACCTTGTCCATGTACTCTGCAATGATGGCCTCACACGTCTCGTACACGATGCAGGAGATAGAGCTGGGAGGTACTCGGAATCCAAAGGAAAGGCTGCGGTAGTTGTCCCCGGTGGCCAGGTACCTAAGGGTGATGGAGAGCCTCAAACCTGCCTCCAAGGGCTCCCGCCAGAAGGTGCGCTGCTTCTCGATGCGAGGACGAATTCTCTCGAGGAGTTCACAGAAGAGGTCCTCATCCATGCGTAGGAAATTGCAAAATGATGTCCTGTCCTCCAGTATCAGCTCCTGCAGAAGGTTCTCCCATTGGCCAAATTCTTTCCGTCGTTGAAGCCAGTCACGGGACCAACAGGACCTCTTCTGGCGAATCTTGCACCTCCTCCGGGGTGGAATGTGGTCTTTTTCCTTGTCTTCCAGGTACAGGTAGGTAGAGCAGGGAGTCCGTCTGTGCTTTGCTCTACAGGGCCACGGCTTGCTTGTTGACTTCGCTGGGGATGACTGCTGTGATGTCCATTGTTGCTTTGTTGGAACTGGGAGTGTGATGGGCTTTTTGGTATGCGCATATATATACCCCTGGGTGGGCGTGGGAAGTTCGGTATGCACTCTGGATGCCCTCGGTGCAGCATCGGCGATGTGTCGTTGATGCATCGCCGATGCATCGTCGATGCTGTACCGATGTTGCACCGAAAAAATGACGGTTAATTTTCAAAATAGGAGTTTCGGGTTGGCGTCTGTGCGCATTCTGTTTGCGTTCAATTTGCGTTCGGTTTGCATTCTATTTCGTCGGTATACTGTCGGCGACATCAAACACAGCAGACAGAAAGGCCAAATTCTGGCAGATTGGGCCCGATTCTGGCCGAATCCCGGCCGAATACGGTTCGGCGCGCATTCGACATCTCATTCGGCGATGTGTGAACGGGCCCTTATACCCCGTTCACACATCATCGAAAGAGAAGCCGAATGCATGCTGAATAGGTTTCGGGAAACGTTCGGCGGTCAATTCTGGGCTATTCGGCGCACTTCGGGAACGTTTCGGGATGTTCGAAATGGGTTCGGGCAAGTCACCGAATATTTCATCAGGGCCCGTTCACACATCGCCGAATGAGATGCCGAATGCTCGCCGAACCGTATTCGGCCGGGATTCGGCCAGAATCGGGCCCAAACTCCCCGAATTTGGCCTTTCTGTCTGCTGTCTGTTTGATGTCGCCGACAGTATACCGACGAAACAGAATGCAAACCGAACGCAAATCGAACGCAAACAGAATGCGCACAGATGCCAACCCGAAACTCCTATTTTGAATATTAACCGTCATTGTTTTGGTGCGACATCGGTACAGCATCGGCGATGCATCGCCGATGCTGTACCGAGGGCATCCCGAGTGCATACTGAACTTCCCACGCCCACCCAGGGGTGTATATATATGCGCGTACCAAAAAGCCCATCACACTCCCAGTTCCAACAAAGCAACAATGGACATCACAGCAGTCTTCCCCAGCGAAGTCAACAAGCAAGCCAGATGTTCCCTGTGGAGCAAAGCACAGACGGACTCCTGCTCTGCGTCAAGTATCTGACCTACCTGTACCTGGAAGACGAGGAAAAAGACCACATTCACCCCGGAGGAGGCGCAAAGATTCGCCAGAAGAGGTCCTGTTGGTCCCGTGACTGGCTTCAACGACGGAAAGAATTTGGCCAATGGGAGAACCTTCTGCAGGAGCTGATACTGGAGGACAGGACATCATTTCGCAATTTCCTACGCATGGACGAGGACCTCTTCTGTGAACTCCTTAAGAGAATTCGTCCTCGGCATCGAGAAGCGCTGCACCTTCTGGCGGGAGCCCTTGGAGGCAGGTTTGAGGCTCTCCATCACCCTCAGGTACCTGGCCACCGGGGACAACTACTGCAGCCTTTCCTTTGGATTCTGAGTACCTCCCAACTCTATCTCCTGCATCGTGTACGAGACGTGTGAGGCCATCATCGCGGAGTACATGGACAAGGTGATCGTTTGCCCATCGACAGCCGAGGAATGGAAACAAGTTGCGAAGGGCTTCTCACGAAGGTGGCAGTTTCATCACACCGTTGGAGTGGTAGACGGCAAGCACATTCGTATGCGTGCTCCTAGCAAAAGTGGATCCTACTACTACAACTACAAGGATTTCTTCTCCCTGGTCCTGCTTGCTGTGGTCGACAGTGATTACAAATTCATGTTTGTGGATGTGGGTGCCAATGGGGCAACTTGCGATGCTCAGGTATTTACCAACTCAACCCTACACAAAGCGCTCTCAAATAACCAAGTTCAACTGCCTCCCCGAGAACCTCTGATTGATGGCGGACGCCCGGTCCCCTACTTCATCGTTGGATATGATGCCTTTGCCCTTCAAGAATGGTTGATGAAGCCCTTCCCCAACCGAGGTCACACCTACGAGGAGAGAATCTACAGCTACCGCCTCTCCAGAGCAAGACGAGTGGTCAAAAACACTTTCGGCATCCTCGCGAACAGGTAAGTGAAATTTTGATGTCTACAAATGTCAGACGTGTCTATATATCAATCTTGGCCGCAATCTTGGAAGTGGGGGTTGGAGTCCTCTGGGAACAGGTCTTTGGATGCCGCCTCCGTTCTGCTGTGGATGCTGTAGTGCGCCCGTTCTCCTAGCTCTGGAAAGTGTGACTGGGATGCTTTGGCCTTTTATATATGCCTCGGTGGGCGGTGTTCAAAATTCTGTATACATTCTAGGGACAATCGGTATAATTTTGGTATGTATTCTGTCCATATTCGCCGATTCATTGCCAACATCGTACCGATTTATAACGGTCATTTTGTCGGCGATGCATCGGCGAATGCATACTGAATGCTTGGAATGCATACCGAAGGATTACCGAATGCGACCCGAGGGGGCCCCGAGGAAGTGAGTTCGGGCAGGTCACACCAAATATTTCATGTTTGATGAAATATTTGGTGACTTGCCCGAACCCATTTCGAACACCCCGAAACGTTCCAGAAGTGCGCCGAATAGCCCAGAATTGACCGCCGAACGTTTCCCGAAGCCTATTCGGCATGCATTCGGCTTCTCTTTCGGCGATGTGTGAACGGGGTCTAAGGGCCCGTTCACACATCGCCGAATGAGATGCCGAATGCACGCCGAACCGTATTCGGCCAGGATTCGGCCAGAATCAGGCCCAAACTGCCCGAATTTGGCCTTTCTGTCTGCTGTCTGTTTGATGTCGCCGACAGTATACCAATGAAATGGAATGCAAACCGAACGCAAATCGAACGCAAACAGAATGCGCACAGACGCCAACCCGAAACTCCTATTTTGAAAATTAACAATCATTTTTTCGGTACAACATCGGTACAGCATCGACGATGCATTGTTGATGCATTGCCGATGCTGTACCGAGGGCATCACGAGTGCATACCGAACTTCCCACGCCCACATAGGGGTGTATATAAATATATATATATATATATGCGTGTACCAAAAAGCCCATCACACTCCCAGTTCCAACAGAGCAACAATGGACATCACAGCAGTCATCCCCAGCGAAGTCAACAAGCAAGCCGTGGCCTTGTGGAGCAAAGCACAGACGGACTCCCTGCTCTGCGTCAAGTATCTGACCTACCTGTACCTGGAAGACAAGGAAAAAGACCACATTCCACCCCGGAGGAGGTGCAAGATTCGCCAGAAGAGGTCCTGTTGGTCCCGTGACTGGTTTCAACGACGGATAGAATTTGGCCAATGGGAGAACCTTCTGCAGGAGCTGATAATGGAGGACAGGACATCATTTAGCAATTTCCTACGCATGGACGAGGACCTCTTCTGTGAACTCCTTGAGAGAATTTGTCCTCGCATCGAGAAGCAGTGCACCTTCTGGCGGGAGCCTTTGGAGGCAGGTTTGAGGCTCTCCATCACCAGGTACCTGGCCACCGGGGACAACTACCGCAGCCTTTCCTTTGGATTCCGAGTACCTCCCAACTCTATCTCCTGCATCGTGTACGAGACGTGTGAGGCCATCATCGTTGAGTACATGGACAAGGTGATCGTTTGCCCATCGATAGCCGAGGAATGGAAACAAGTTGCGAAGGGCTTCTCACGAAGGTGGCAGTTTCATCACACCATTGGAGTGATAGATGGCAAGCACATTCGTATGCGTGCTCCTAGCAAAAGTGGATCCTACTACTACAACTACAAGGATTTCTTCTCCCTGGTCCTGCTTGCTGTGGTCGACAGTGATTACAAATTCATGTTTGTGGATGTGGGTGCCAATGGGGCAACTTGCGATGCTCAGGTATTTACCAACTCAACCCTACACAAAGCGCTCTCAAATAACCAAGTTCAACTGCCTCCCCGAGAACCTCTGATTGATGGCGGACGCCCGGTCCCCTACTTCATCGCTGGAGATGATGCCTTCGCCCTTCAAGAATGGTTGATGAAGCGCTTCCCCAACCGAGGTCACACCTACGAGGAGAGAATCTACAACTACCGCCTCTCCAGAGCAAGACGAGTGGTCAAGAACGCCTTCGGCATCCTCGCGAACAGGTAAGTGAAATTTTGATGTCTACAAATGTCAGACGTGTCTATATATCAATCTTGGCCGCAATCTTGGAAGTGGGGGTTGGAGTCCTCTGGGAACAGGTCTTTGGATGCCGCCTCCGTTCTGCTGTGGATGCTGTAGTGCGCCCGTTCTCCTAGCTCTGGAAAGTGTGACTGGGATGCTTTGGCCTTTTATATATGCCTCGGTGGGCGGTGTTCAAAATTCTGTATACATTCTTGGGACAATCGGTATAATTTTGGTATGTATTCTGTCCATATTCGCCGATTCATCACCGACATCATACCGATTTTTAACGGTCATTTTGTCGGCGATGCATCGGCGAATGCATACTGAATGCTTGGAATGCATACCGAAGGATTACCGAATGCGACCCGAGGGGGTCCCAAGGAAGTGAGTTCGGGCAAGTCACACCGAATATTTCATGTTTGATGAAATATTTGGTGACTTGCCCGAACCCATTTCGAACACCCCGAAACGTTCCTGAAGTGCGCCGAATAGCCCAGAATTGACCGCCGAACGTTTCCCGAAGCCTATTCGGCATGCATTCGGCTTCTCTTTCGGCGATGTGTGAACGGGGTATAAGGTGTATAATTATTACGTATTGGATTTTTACCCCATTTATCGTGGATTATTGGTGACAAGATGAGCTGTTGTTTTTGGGGTTGAAGGGGGGGGGGACAAGATGAGTTCATCACATAGTTACAGTGAGGAGGTGGTGCCTATAACCTCTCGTAAGTGTCAGAAGTGTGTGGAGAAGTGGAAAAAGGTAGAAAGGAAGAGGAAAAGAGAGTGGTGAGGGGAGACAGTGGGAGGGGGCGTGGCACCGAGGAGGCAGAGTTGGATGTCGATCTCCTAGATGACGACCCCACGATTTAACCCCCCACTACCCCTTCTCAATTTACTTAAGCACTACACTACTTTTTTTTTTAGTGTTATTATTTCAATCTATTATGACAGAGGAAAAATAATAACTGCATTGATTTCAGTTTTCGTTGTCAAAAACGTGAAATTACAGTAATAATTATTCGTTTATTAATATTAAGTGAACTGGAATCTTCAGTTAATAAAGTTTTGTACATTAATACATTCGTTGATGTTTTTTCTGCTAGGTTTTTAAATCTCTACAATATGTTATTATGCCCGCCTATAAATTGGGGGTTTGGTTTACTGCCTATTTTGTGGTTACGGTTATTATTGTTTTGTGTTTTTGGCTTTACGTGTAGAGCATAGGCGCTGATGATCATTTTGATGTATAAAAGGTTTGTTTATTGCCTTCTGGTTATGACGTTGCCATAAACACAACTTTAAAGCGTCATAACTCAAAAGTACATTTTGGCGCCGATGCCCCTTTGGTTCTAGACGCCTCATATATATATATATATATATATATATATATATATATATTTTGCTGACAACATTGTTAAATTCAGCAGTGCAGTGTATCGGACAGGGCAGCATTTGTTGTCATTAGACTATGCAAAAAATAAACCATGAAAGTCATACAAGTATATGTACTAACTTCTCAAAACCTAGATGATGAAATAGAAACATTCTATGATAACATCTCCCAGATTATGGAAGAAGAAAAAACAACATATACTATACACATGGGAGACTTCAATGCAAAAGTTGGGAAGTCCAAAAAAATGGAGATGCATGGAAGGGAAAATTTGGAGTGGGAGAAAGGAATGAAAGAGGAGAAATGCTGGTAAATTTTGCTGAAATATTTAACATGAGAATAATGAACACATTCTTCCACAAAAGAACAGGAAGAAAGTGGACCTGGAGAAGCCCAAATGGATAAACAAAGAATGAAATCGACTTCATTATAGCAGATAAGAATAATACGATCACAAATGTCACAGTTATCAACAAAGTAACTATAGGTAGTGATCATAGAATGGTGGGTTGCACAGCCAGATTCAATTTCAGAAATGAAAGAAAGATGATTAAAGATAAAAAGCTATGCCCCATACTAGTAAACGCAAACAAAGCAGCCTTTCAGTTGGAAATAAGGAACAGATTTCAGGCTCTAAGTAATGCTGAATGTGACACTGATGAGCTGAATGACAGACTAACAAAAGTGCTGAGAGAATCAGCAGAGGCAGTAGGAAAACCTAACACAACCAAAGCCAAGAAGTATTCAGAAAAGACACTCGAGCTTATGCAAAAACGAAAGGAAATGAAAGTAAAGACAAAGAAAGACGAAATAGAACAAGCAGAATTAACTAAGCAACAAAAGACAAAGAGAAGAAAAAAGAAAGAGAAACATGGATCAGATCAAAGAAACCATCAAAAATGGAAAAATTCTGAAACAGGTCCGAAGTAAAATGGCACTAGGAAAGCAACAAATGATATCACTGGAAGAAAAAAACGGTGAAATCATTAAATGCAGAGATAAGATGGTGAAGAGAGTTGAAGGATTTTACAATCAACTGTATGCATCAAACACAGTTGTACCAATAGCTAACTTTTCAGTTGACACAAGTGAAATACCTCAGGTAACACCAAACGAAGTAAATATTTGTCTTAAAAATATGAAAAGAAGGAAGGCTCCTGGAGAAGATGGAATAGTAACAGATTTAATATTGGATGCCGGAGTAGAAGTACAAAATAGGCTTGCTCACTTATTTACCCACTGTATAAAACAGAAAAAAATTCCCAAAACATAGTGTAATGCAATAGTTATGTTACTTTACAAAAAAGGTGACTCAAAAGATCTTAGTAACTATCGGCCCATTAGTTTATTATCAGTCATTTACAAACTCTTCACAAAAGTCCTTACGAACAGAATAACAACAATTTTGGAGGAAAACCAACCTCGTGAACAGGCAGGATTCCGAAGCGGGTATTCAACCATTGATCATCTACATACAATGAACCAGCTAATTGAGAAAACTATAGAATATAATAAACCACTGTGCTTAGGTTTTGTTGATTACGAAAAGGCTTTCGACTCAGTGGAGCACATAGCAATTATAAATTCATTGCGAGAACAAGGAGTTAATGAGAATATTGTAAACCTGGTCGAAAACATAAATAAAGAGGGAACTGCTACAGTTAAATTACATAAGGACTCAGAAAAAATTAAGATTGAGAAGGGCGTGCGTCAGGGAGATACAGTTTCACCAAAATTATTTACAGCATGCCTAGAAAGTATTTTCAGAAAGCTAGACTGGGAAAACAAAGGAGTGAACATTGATGGAGAAAAGCTAAACCATTTAAGATTTGCAGATGACACTGTCTTAATCTCAGAAACAGCGGAGGCATTGCAAGAAATGTTAAATGACCTGAACAGAGAAAGTCTGAAAGTAGGACTGAAGATGAACCGAAATAAAACTAAAGTAATGTTTAATCCACAAACACCAAAGAGCGTCATCAGAATAAGCGATAAAATTCTTGAAGAAGTTGAGGAGTACAACTACTTGGGACAAATACTAAAATTAACGAAAGATCATGACAGCGAAATAAAAAGACGCATTACAATTGGATGGAAAAGCTTTCGGTAAACTCATGAAAAGTAGCTTGCCAGTTTGTATGAAACGAAAAGTATTTAAAGAATGTAGCCTATAATTCCAGAATGACGTATGGCAGTGAGACCTGGAAACTAACAAAATCAATGGAAAATAAATTAAACCGTTCTCAGACAGCAATGGAAAGGTCAATGTTGGGAATATCTTTAAGAGACAGGAAAGATCAACTTGGGTGAGAGAGCATACTAAAGTCAAAGATATTATATATATATATATATATATATATATATATATATATATATATATATATATATATATATATATATATATACATATATATATATATATACACAAACACACACACAAACGGACAATCCTGTGTAGGATTAGTGGTTTATATCTGAAGATGTGAAGTACATTCTTAAAATTGTTATGCCATAGGAATAAGTTAATTTTTATATCTGGAGAGGTGGTGAACATTCTGGAGGTTTCAGCATACCCGTTTTGTTTACTGCCTCGTTTTCCTTAAGAACTAGGTCTTGTCATTATTGTTATGTGCATTGTTGTGTGGGGAATGTGAGTTCTCCCCTTGGCTCTAAGATTCTTGTATATGCATTAAATCACAAGATAATGTGGGCTCTTTCTCAGAATCAGGAGTATTCTGGGCTGTACTGGAAGGTGGATTTAGAGGTATGGTATTTAATGAACCATCCTGTTTCCGGGACATTTTAGTTAGCCAGAGAGTGAAGGGCAGTGTAAGTTAGTGTGCGGTCAGTCAGCGAGAGTCAGGCAAGAAGTGAGAGTCATAGAGTTAGGAACAGACAGTCAGTGAATAGTCAGTGAGTCTGTGGTGGATGGACACTGATAGAGTCAGTGAAGGATGGATTAGTCAGTCAGAGTCAGTAAGTGAAAGCCAGTCAGTCAGTGAATGGACAGTGTGCGAGCATAAGTAGGATAAGACAGTGGTAGCGTGAGAGAGTGTATTTGTAAGTGTACCTGAGCTGTGCCTAGAGGGATAAAGCCCAGAAGTGTTCAGTGGCCTTTGATTTCCATCCTGGCCTGTCTACACATCGTTCTCCATGTATCAACGAACCTGGAACAACAACTGGTGTCAGGAGTAAGGATATGTCTTAAGAGATGGAGACACAGCGAAAACATTTGACTTATAACTGGTAGATATACTCGCACTGTTGAGGACACAGCAAGAACAAGAGAGGTATTGAAAAGAACAAAAGATGCAACAAAGAAAAAAAAAGGTGTTGTTTTAGAGTTAAGAGCACAGCAACAACAAAAGAAATACCAAGAACAAAAAGAAGTGCAAGCACGACACTATGCAATAGTAGAGGAACAGCTAAGAGGGCAGAGGCAGGAGCTTCAGCACCTACGAGGGGAATTTAAAGAGAGACACCAAACTTGGAATGAGGAGTGTCAGGAGGATCATGAGAAGTGGTATGAGAAGCTACAGGATGAGACTAGAAAAATTAAGCAACACCAAGAGATGGTATACAGCGATGTAGAGAGAATAGGCAGTGGCTGAATCGGTAGAGAGGTGGCCTGCAGTCCCAATGGACGCAGGTTCGAATCCCGGCTGGGACAGGAAATAGTTTAAGGATTTGAATTTCATAAAAAGCAGACTTTCCTGATCTACCAGATGACCCGCCGACATGTCGTAAAAGAACCCCCGCTAATACCAATACACCAGTCCTGTATGAGACAGCCCTAGCGTGTATGCATTATGGACGGTAGGTGTTAGCGCCGAAGTGGTGACATGTGGAGGTGTTAGAGGACTACATGACTCTGGGATAGGCCACTGCCTCCGAGAAAAAGGCCCTGAAGCCTTTGTCCAGAGTCGAACACAGACACACACACACACACACACACACAAAAGAGAGAGAGAGAGAGACATGAGGGGAAATGTTTCCTCTATAGTGGAGGATAAAGTGAAATGTGCAATACACAGCGAGGTAGAGAGAATGAGTAACTGAGTATGAAGTGAGAGAAGAGGTTTCCTGTAGCCTGTAGTGGAGGATACAGTTAGAAGTGAAATACAGGAAATGACTAACAACGTCAAACTCCTTGAACAATGTTTGAGAGTCAGCACAATACCCCTTAGGTGCCAGTGACAAGTTTGCAGAGCGGGGTAGTGATATGCTGAAAATTAAGGCCTCTGATAATGTCCGTGCAAGTCACAGTAGGGTTGCAAAAAGTGGTATGCACGCGCCAGTGAAGAGAGAGCCTTAGGATTTTGATGGCATGATGTCTTGGGAAGCGTATCACGTCTAGATTGAGCTCTTGGCAAGTCAGAATGGGTGAGGCAACCAGCCGTGTACAGTTCAGCTGGTCACCATCCTAAAGGATTCTGCTGTGGAGGTCCTTTCACAGCTGGATGCAGGTGAATAGAACAAGCTGCCACAGGTCTTGGGGCACAGGTATGCAGTGAAACACCAAGGGAAGGTCTACAGGTCCCAGTTCCGGACCCTCACTCACGGAACGGGAGGTTACTAGAGCTGGCCCAGGACTTTGAGAATTTGGTTCATAAAGCTTACTGATGAGCCAGTACTGGTTTATTGATAGTGCTGCAATGGGACCAGTTGAACGATGACCTGGTAGTCCCCAGCTGAGGGTTCAAGTGAAGCAGGTTAAACAAGTGAGCCTGCAGGAAGCCCTGGCCAGTGTCCTTGAGTTTGGGTCCTACATAACCTTTAAACTACGGCAGAGGGTGTGCAGAAGAGGCTTTGTGATGCGGCAGTATGGGAAATCAAGTGACCCTCGAAAATATCAATGAAATGGACAACAACGACTTGGAAGATGCGAGGTACATTTATCTATTATTTTTTTCACATCTCCCCATGGCTTCAGAGATAGTGTGTTTGGAAACTGCAATTATGGCATGAAACCGACAACATGCCAACCCATGATGCAAAGAAGCTGGGAATGGGAAGTTGATGTGGATGACGTGAAATGTTTTTTTTTTTTATTAGTAATGTTCTCACACAGTATAACGCCTATGTTGGATGTAAATATAATGAATGTAGTATACTTTATTACCTTTGAATGGTATCAGTAATGATTACCTACCCACAGAAATAATAGCGTAAATACCTCCAGAAGCTGAGCGATGGTTTGAGCTGAGGACATGGTTCCTTGCCCTTTTAATAAGGTGTTTGTGTGGATTTCTAATAATTTATTTTTAACATAACTACAGCACATTATCTCAACGTAATCATTATAACAATGTGTTAAAACCATTGATGAAACTATTATTTACCAAGCCGCGGTATAATAAAAGGAGCATCAGCATGGATGCTGAGATCTGGGCTGGGTTAAGAACGTGGTCTCCAGCCTCAACATAATTTGATATTTTAAAAATCTACTTACATCTTCGTCTAGGTTCGGTAGAGTGTATTATTTACCAAATTACATAAATAAAAGTATTCTTAGTCGTGGGAAGAGAGGGGGGGAACTTGATAAGGAGGTCGAAAACTCACCCTAAATTGAGTGCTAAACTAAGCCCTAAGGTTTGTACAAAACAGTAATTACAAGCTAGGGCCCAATGGAATTCCTCCAATTGTTTTGAAAAAGTATTCCCCAGAATTTGCCCCTGTTGTAGCTAAATTAATCAAACTATGCATACGTACACCTTCATTCCCTAATTCTTGGAAAGAAGCCAATATCCACCCACTTCTGAAGAACGGAAGTTCCTCTGACCCCTCTGATTACAGACCAATAGCTTTCACATCTTCTCTTGATATAATATTTGAGACTGTAGTTAATAAGCACATTGTTAAACATCTTGAAACCAGCAATTTAATTAGTAATGGACGTTATGATTTTACCAACGGAAGATTCAGTGTTAATATGCTCAGTCTCCTGACTCATACCATCCATCAGTCAATTCACCATCATGAAGAAACTCGCACAGTATCCCTTGGTATTTCTAAAGTTTTTGGCAGAGTGTGGCACCGTTCCCTTCTATCCAAACTCCCTTGAAGGAATGAATAATTGTCTAATGATAAAAACTAGCACCAAGCCTAGAAAAGCCACGTAGCACTAAGGTAGCAAAGAAAGAAGGACAGTTAAATTAGATGGAAAATACGCAGAGCTGAAAGAAAAGCAATAACAATAAAAACAGAAAAGATAGGAGAGTCAAAGGAAATCAGTAAGCGACGAGGTGAAGGGGGAATTATGAGAGGAAGGACAAAGTAGAGCAACGGACGTGCAGTATAAACGTACAGTCGAGAAAACGGTGTCGTATAGTCAGGGGGCAGTTACAACGTGAACAAAGTGGCGAGGGGTTACCACTCATTAAGTGACCGTGAGTGAAGCGGGTGTGACCCAAACGAACACGAGCAATGACAGTCTCCCATCGACGATTGGGATAAGTGGAAATAGCCCATGGAAGAACAGAAGATTTAACGAGATGAAGTTTATTGGTGACCTGGTAGTCCTAAGAAGTTTCTCATAGGTCACGGAAAAGGTGAGTAAGAATAGAAAAACAATAAAGAGCAGGAATGGGTCGAGGAGAAGACGTGAGAGACCGAGCAGCAGAAAGAAGCCAGTGAGTCTGCATGTACATTACCAGCAATTCCGACATGACCAGGAACCCAGCTAGTTTGAATCGATGTCTTGCACACAGAAAAACGGAAGAGCCACTCATGAATTTGGGTGACAAAGGGGTGAGAAGAAGAAGAGGCCCGCAAAGAAGAAAGCACACTGTAAGAATCGGGGAAGATAACAAAATAGGAAGAAGTGGAACCAAACAGAGACTTCAGAGCGAAAAGAATAGCATAAAGTTCCGCTGTGAGAACACCCACAACAGAAGGAAGGGAAGTGGAAAGAGAAGACTCAAGGGAGACAGCAGCAAAGGGATTTGGAACCATCGGTAACGACAGGAGTTGCAGAAGAGCGAGAAGACGTGTTCAAGGAAAAGGGAGCATAGCACGACAGGAGAAAGAAGAGACAGAGAACAAGGGAGAAAAGAAAAACAGACCAACGGAGGAGGCAAAAGCCAAGAGGGGAAAGAAAGGGAAGAATGAATGGAAAGGTGAAACTAACAGACTGAAGAAGAGAAGGGACACGGAGGGAGAAAGGAAGGAGGAGATGAAAGGCTGACTGAAAAGAGCAACGGGGAGAATGAGGAGGGCGGAGCAATTTGTTGGAAGGAACCTGACGCAGACGTGTAAGGAGAGAACAATAAGAGGAGGGGGGGGGGAGGGGAATGCCCAATTTGGTGCAGAGGCTTGCGGCTGGGGTTGACTGAAAGGCACCTGTGGCTAAACGAAAACCTGTTTGGTGCAGGGAATCAAGTTTCAAAAGAGTACGGGCAGAGGCACAAGAACAACCTTCACAACCGTAATCGAGTTTAGAAAGAATTAGGACAGAATAGAAACTAAGATGCATGGTGCGATCAGTGCCCTACAAAAGATGAGACAGAGTTTGTTATAAGCGAAGGTGATGAAGAGTGGAAGAACGAAGAGAAGAAACATGCGTATTCCAGTTTAACCGAAAGTCAAAGACAAGACCAAGAAAAGTTGCAGAAGGCCGATAAAGGAGGGAGGTGCCATAGAAGTAAACAGGAGGTTGAGGTATGGTAAAGGAATAGGTAAACGATATTGCATAAGACTTGGAGGTAAAGAAACGAAAACCATGAGTTGTGGCCCAAGTGGAGGCTGCTGTAAGGTGGCCTGAATAAGGGATTGGAGACGGGGGAGAGCCGAATCCGCAGCATAAACAGCAAAATCTTCGACATACAGAGAGGCGGAAACAGAGGGAGGCAGAGGAGAGACAATGCCATTAATTGTGATGAGAAAAGGGTAGTACTAAGGACAAAGCCCTGGGGGACGACTTCATGCTGGGGGAAGGCACGGGAAGGATGGGCACTGTGGCAGACATGGAAGGTGCAGAGGGAAAGAAAATTTGGAAGAAAAACACCAATGTTACCATGAAGACCAAGGGAATGAAAACAACACAAAATATGATAGCTCCATGTAGTATCGTATACCTTTTCCAAATAAAAAAATATAGCAATGTCAGGCATACGGAGAAAAAAAAGCAGAATGGATAAAACACTACAAACGAAGGAGAGGACCTAAAGTGCTACGAGCTTTTTGTTATCTGAATTGTAATGGTGAAAGAAGACAACGGGATTCAAGGTGCCACATAAGTCGACAATTGATCATATGTTAAAGCAATGAGATGGTAGTCTTGAGGAAGGTGACCGGTTTTGCCTGGCTTAAGAAATGGCAGAATGACCGCCACACGCCAAGGCGGAGGAATGAAACCCTCAGACCAAATCCAATTGTAAATGGCCAAAAGAAGAGACAGGGTACTGGGAAAGAGATGTTTCAACATACTATAATGAATACCATCAAGACCTTAGCTGGAATCTTTACACAACTGAAGTGCAAAAGCCAATTCACGGAGAGAGAAGGAAACATTAACAGCCCCCTTGGCAGATAAAGTAAAAGAAATCAGGACAGATTCTGAAAGATATTAAACATGGTGAAACTCTGGAGAGAGGTGGGACCCCGTGCTTACATGACTAAAATAAATACCTAAAGCTTCAGCAATCAAGGATGCATCAGCTACAGAACAACCATCTAAAGAAAGAACACGAGCCTGAAGCGGGATATGCTTACCAGAGATTCTACGAATATGAAACCAAAGTAGTGCAATGGGAGTGTTCACTGATATGCCAGAAATAAAGGATGTCCATCTATGGCGTTTGGATTTGTGGGTAGTACGGCAGAAGGCTTCAGATGCACGTTGAAATATTAAGACTATCGGTACAGTCCGGTGTAGATCATCAACGCCGAAATCTTTTCCAGGCAGCACATTTAATAAAGAGGGCATACCATCAGGAGTCCACCACGGCACAATCTGGGCTGTAAGAGGTATGGTATTTCTAGGAATAACAGTAAAGGCAGCTCCTACAAGCAGGACCAAGAAGAAAGAAGGCAACTCGTAGGGAGAAGGAAAGGAGGAAGGAGGTAGAAAGGGGACTGTAAGAGAGGAAAACAAGCTCCTGTTAGCAGCACAGAACTAGCAATGAGAAGGATGAGGAACTGGACAGAAAGAAGTAAGAGAAAGCTTGAGAGAGAAGTGGTCACTAAAAAGAGGGTCATCCAGACCCGACCAGTGGAAATCAAGTGAAACAGAAGGAGAAAAAGAGAGATCAATGGAGGAAAAGGAATGAGAAAGAAGGCCAAAGTGAGTAGGAGAGTCAGTATTGAGTAGGAAGAGATCAACCGAAGAAAGAAACTGTTCAAAGAGGCGACCCTTGGAGGTGACATCAGAGTCACCTCAAAGGGTATGACAGCAGTTGAAGTCTCCAAGGAGGGGAATCGGAGGAGGAAGAGAAAGAAGTAAGGAGGAAAAGGCAGAAAAATCGAAAGGAATGGAAAGAGAGAAATAGAGCAGACAGTGGCCCAGCAGCAAAGGAAAAGACAGGCGGAAGCATGAGGGATAGAGGAAGGAACAGAAAGGGATTCAAAAGGAACAGTGTTCCAGATAAGAGGAGCAGCAGAAGGAGATCCAAGAAAAATAAAACCTGGAATAGGAACAGGGGAAGCACAGAGAGAAGTTTCTTGGAGAGCTACAAGCACAGGATCATGAACGGATATGAGGCATCATAAGGAAGGACAGTGGGATGCTAAACTGTGTATATTCCACTGTAGAACAGCCATTAGGTGAAACAAAAATTAAGACTGGGAAGGAGTGGCAGATGCACATGACTGTCATGGCTAGGGTGCCCAGGAGGCACAGGGAGATTGAGGATCGAAAGGAGAAGAGAAAGAAGAAACAGCAGTCAGAGAGGGGGGAGGACAGATAGAGTTGGGAGGAGGGGAAGGTTCAGAAGAAGGAGGAGGAACAGGAGTAGGGGGAAGGGAAGAGGAAGGTGGATGGACGTCCACAGAAACAAGGGAGGACATGGAGGAAGTAAGGTGAATGCAGGAGGCAATATCTTGGGTGGTCTCTGTATCCGAGGGAGACAAAACAGGACGGAGGGGACACCAGTGAGATGACCCAAGGGTGCTGAAAGGTGAATAAGAGAGAGGATGAGATACCAGGAGGAGAAGTGAAATGTGAGGGACGTTTGGGAGGTCGGACAGGAGAAGTCTGGGGAGAGAAACCAAGAATGTGAGATAGAGAAGCACGAATATGTTGACGTTTGCTTACAGGATGAGAAGTGATGGAGGAGAGGACCGAGAAGATATGGAGGTAGAAGAAGGCAGGGGAGTAGGTGAGGAACAAAGGAGGGTAGGAGAAGAATCAGGAAGAGAAACAAGAGCAGAGAAAGAATGAGAGACAGAAAGATAAGCTGAGATACTAGAGGAGCTGGAGACTGGCGACATCACAGAAGTAGACATGTCAGATAGGGAGGCGAGTAGAGAAAAGGAGTTAGAGGTTGTGATAGGCACAGTGGGGTGCGTGACTGAGAGACAGCAGAGGTAGTGGATACAGGACGGATCACGTGTGCAAAAGTAGTACGGAAAGAGAATCCTGAGGCACAGGCACATTGACAGGCTGCATGGAGGGAGAGGCCTTCTTTTCAGTGAATCCTGGAGACATCAGTTCCAAAGAGGTAAACTGGACATTTCTGAGAAAAAGCAGGATGAGGATCTTGATAGTTCGGGCTGACTTGTATTTCAATTGTGCAAATCAGGGGAGGCATGACCGGGTTGAGCGCAGATGGGGCAGCCCTCTTTTGACCTAAAGTACTTAGCTGGGTGGCCGAAGCACCACCATGAAGAAAACTGTCGAGGAATAGATGTATATTAATTGACCTGAAGCACTGTGCTGCCAACAATAACTGAGGAGGGAAGGTTGCGTTGTTCGTATCTTATTTTTGCTATATTCACAGGATAGTTGCGACGTCCCAGTGGAGGAAGCAGATAACACTATACTGAGAGTACAGCATGGTGTTGTGCTGACAAAATGACCTGGATGTCAACAGAGCATTCAGCAAAACTTCTGTCCTCAATGGATATTGTATCGATTGTATTAATTAAAATCTGGCAGCGCAGCTGCTAGGGTCATATGCAACTGGATAACACAGTAAAAGATGCAGGAAAATAAAAAGTGCATATTGAAAATAAAGTTAATATCTGTTAGTAAGAATAATACACTGATAATGATAAGTGAATAGTTTATAAAATATCAATTACTTATGAAAGTGGAAGGAGGCCCGCCACCTGAAGAAAATTAAAAACATCAGTAAAATCGCTAGAGGCTTCACCAAGCATCGAGGACAAACAGTAGGCACCATCTGCCCCATTATGCCCATGGAGGAATCACTGACGTAGGTCCCCCAAACTCGGACACTCGACCAGCAAGTGACGAACACTAAGGGGAATAAGGCAGTCATCACAGTATAGCTGAGTCTCACCATTCATGAGGAACCCATGTGTAAGCCGAGAGTGTGCAATGCGAAGCCTAGCAAGAGCCACCTCCAATCGCCAATACAGGGAGGGAAGAACCCTTGACACAACCACTCTCTGAATGATTTCTTTTAGTTTATTATGAGCGACACCATCCCAATGTCTCTGCCAACACGTACGAATTGCGTACCGCAACGAGGATGTTACATCAGAAGCAGGACGCGGGTACTTGGTTGGGGGCTGTTGAGAAGACGCAGATGTAGCAAGAGTATCTGCCCTCTCATTGCGCACCACTTCAACATGTGCGGTAAGCCGACAGAAGTCCACACGACGGCCACGACTGCCAAGAAGAAAAAAACACTCTAAAACTGATAAAACCAATGGATGGGATGCATTAAAAGACTCCAGTGCAGACAGAGCACTATGCGGGCCATTAAAAATCACAAAAACGGATTGGGGGAAAGTAAATATGATTTTAACAGCATATATAATTGCAGTCAGTTCCGTTGTATACAATGAAGTAATCCTTGGAAGGCTATCACCCTTACTAAAGGAAGGGAAGACAATACCAAATCTCACTCCAGCATCAGTCTTAGACCCGTCGGTATAGATGGGGAGAGAACCCTCATGAGTGGAGGCATGTTCTAAAACAGGGATGGTGAATGTTCGGCTTCCAGGCCGTATAAGGCCCAGAAGACCATTTGATCATGTCTGCGAGGCAATTCATAAATGCAATTTTATAGACTCATGAACGAATATATGTATGTATGTTTATATATATATTCCAGGGTAAAATAGTTTTCTGCCTAAGAAATCTTAATGAACTCTGGTTATGAAGCAATGGCCCCCAGTTCCGTGGAGCCCTTAAGTGGGCAGGGAGTGCTAAGAATCTCCCGATGTAGGAATAAGTTTATACATCCAAAAAGAACCTTAAGAATAGGAAATTAGAATGTTGGAACTCTCAATCAGGCTGGTAAAATGGAAGAATTTATTTCAGTGCTCAAGGAATAAAATATAGATATTTGTGCTCTTACAGAAACGAGGTTGCTTGGAGTTGATAAAATGAATTTGGATTTGTTGGTTTCTGGTAGGAGTGATGGAAATCATTACCAAGGGACAGGCTTACTGTTGAGTAGAGATGCTTGCAAGGCACTATGTGAGTCTGAGCCAATTAATGAGCGCTTGCTTTATGCTCGATTAAAATCTGACAATTGTAATATCAGTATGGTGGTAGGGTACGCTCCTACGAATGAGGCTGCTAATGAAATGAAGGATGAGTTTTGTGAGAAGCTGCAGGATGTAGTGAATAGAGTGACAAGACATAATGTGTTAGTTTGCATTGGAGATTTTAATGCGATTGTTGGTAGTAGTAGGGATGGCTTTGAAGATTGTCTGAAGATTGTATGGGTAAGGAGGGTGTTGGTATAAGAAACGCAAATGGGGTACGATATGGAAGCTTTTGTTTGGCAAATGACCTTATAATTGGTGGAACTATCTTTGAGCATAGAAAAATACATAAAACTACTTGGATTTCACCATGTGATAAATATTGCAACCAGATTGACCACACTGCAATTAGCAGAAGGCATAGGAGTTATTTGCAAGATGTTTGCGTAAGGAGGGGAGCAGATATAGGTAGTGATCATCAACTTGTGTTAAAGATTAAAATAAAACTTAAGAGAAACGTTAATGGTAATTTTACAGGAGGTAATAAATATGATTTTGATGAGCTGAGAAATGTTGAGAACACGAAGGAAAAGTTTCGGTGTGAACGCGGGAACAGGTTTCTAGTCCTGCAGACTTTGACGGAATCTGAAGACAATGATATTAATCAAATGTGGAGAGAGGTAAAAGAGGTTTCGCATGAGTGCTAAGGTTACTATTAAGAAAAAGAGAAAAGCGAGAAGGACAAAGTGGATGTCACATGAAACATGGAATGCAATTCAGAAAAGGAAAGAGAAGTTAAGAAATGAAGAACAGTATGTTGAAGGCTTGGTAGTTGAAGCACTTAGAACAAAGTACTGGAGTTTACATTCTGAATAAAAAGACTCGTTAGACGTCGTGAGAGGAGGCTATGTGATGAAAAGGCAACAGAGACAGAAATTAAGTTAAGTAAAAATGTCGGTCAGAGCACAAGAGCAGCATATCAGGCCATAAAGGGGTTAACTGGGACTGAAAAGAGAAGGAAGGATATACCTGTACGGTAACTTTATAACTAAAGATTTGGATATAAAAGGAAGGTGGAAAGAGCATCATGAAGCTGTTCTGAATAGAACAATCCCAGCTGAAGAGGACATTTTGCCAGCCGAGAGAGATTTGCTGATAGAAACAGGGGATACAACCTTGGAAGAGGCAGCAAAATCTATAAAGGAATTAAAGAATTTTAAGGCCCCAGGAGAAGATGGAATATTTCCCGAAATGTTTAAGGTGGAAAATGATGAGTTGATGAATGCGCTTTTGAAACTTTTTAATGTGGCTTGGGTTAATGGTGGAATTCCAGAGGTGTGGAAAAATGGTGATAAAAATACCAAAAAAGGGAGATTTAAGTGTGTGTGGCAATTGGAGGGGGATAACTTTGACACCTGTAGTTGCAAAAGTCTTTTCCAAAATCGTGTTGAACAGAATAGGGCCAGTAATTGATAAAATTTTAAGAGAAGAACAAGCGGGATTTAGAAAGGGTCGAGGTTGTAATGATCAGATTTTTATTGTAAGACATCTAATGCAACAAGCTAATAATATGAAAATGCCACTTAGTATGTGTTTTGTGGATTTGAAAAGGCGTTTAATAGTGTTTCACGTCGAGCTATGTTGAAAATTATGAGATTGTATGGTATACCAGAAAAGTCTAAATATTATTAGAAGCCTGCAGGATGGTACTTTTAGTAAGGTAATGGTGGGTGGTTTTTTAAATGATCCAGTTGAGGTTAGGTCACGAGTGATTCAAGGAGGAGTTCTTTTGCCTTTACTGTTTGTTTTGGTTATGGATTATGTTATGAAAATGGTTGTAAGGAGAACAGGTGCAGGAATTAACTGGAAAGAAAATAAGAGGCTGATGGATTTGGACTATGCTGATGATATTGTACTGATTTGCGGAAGTATTTACGAGATGCAGAGGATACTTGATTGTCTGGTGGAGGAAGGAGAAAAAGTGGAATTGGTAATAAATTGTGGAAAGACTGAAATTATTAATATGAACGTGGAGAACCAAATAGATTGTGTAATTGGGAATATTGTGGTGAAGAATGTAGAAAATTTTAAATATGTGGAAACGATTGTATCATCTAATGGATCATTAAACAATGAAATTGAGGAGAGGATTAGTCAGGCTTGGCGAGCTGTTGGAATGTTGAAATCTGTTTGGAATAATATGTTTTCGGTACATACTAAAGTAAAAATTTACAAGTCCATGGTTACACCATTTTAATTTATGGGCATGAGTCATGGTACATTACAAATGCAACAGATCAAAAAATATTAGGATTTGAGAATAAAATACTAAGAAGGATTCTTCGGGTAAAGTGGCAAATGAAAGAGTAAGGGATATTACGAGAGTGGAACCAGTAGATGAATATGTGAGACTGTCTCGCTGGAAATGGATGGGGCACATTTATAGAAAAAGAAGCAGTTTATCCCAGAGTGGACTGCTAGAAGAAGAAGAGGGAGAGGTGGGCCGAAGGAAACCTGGTTGAGGACAATGAAAAGAGAAACAGGAGAGGAGTGTTGGTGGGACCTGAAGGAGATGGCAGGAGTCAAATATTGGTGGAGAGAGTCATCGAGGCCCTATGCATCCCGTGGAGTGCCACAGGAAATGATTATATATATATATATATATATATATATATATATATATATATATATATATATATATATATATATATATATATATACATATACTGTATATATATATATATATACATATACTGTATATATATATATATATATATATATATATATATATATATATATATATATATATATATATATATATATATATATATATATATATATATATATATATGGGGGGGCAAATTCCGACTGTCACCTCCAGGTCATCTGACCTAGGTGCCCCCCTGGGTAACGCTAACAACAGCGGTGGACTGTGACAGGCCTAGCTAGCCGACAGTTACAACAAATATGCTCGTGAAACTCATGGATCAGCCTCGGAATCTGGACGGACTGATCAATGTAGACCTCGGAAACGTTTAAGGGACATGAACCGGAATACTCAAACAAAAATTAGAATTGCCACACTTAATGTATGTACTTACACAGACAAAGAAGAAGAACTAATCGAACTAATGAAAGAACGAAAAATAGACCTGATAGGTTTAGCAGAGACAAGGCATCATGGAAAAGAAAAGGGAAAAGATCTGGGAGGAGGATTTGTATTAATGTATAGTGGTGTGGAAGAAGGAAGAAGGAATCATGGCGTAGCTATGATAGTAGGACCAGCTCTATCACCACATGTACAAGAAGTCAAACTTGTAAATGAAAGGTTAATGTACTGTACCTTGAATATAAAAAATATGAAACATATCATATACCAGGTCTATGCCCCACAACAAGGACACTCCGAAGATGAAAAACGGAAATATATGGAACTTCTTGAAGATAACTGTGACCTCAGACCAAATCATACAACAATACTTATGGGAGACTTCAACGCCCGAGTGGGAAAAGAGAGAGAAGGAATAGAAAATATTATCGGTCCATTTGGTGAAGAAACCAGGAATACTGAAGGCGAAAATCTGATCGACTTGTGTGTTAGAAATAATCTCAAAATCATGAATGGCTACTTTGAACACAAAGAAGAGCATCAATTCACACGATATAGGTGGAATACGGTAACTGGACAATTTGACCAAAAATCCATCATAGACTACTTTGTAACATCAGATAAACGGATATTTCGCAATGTTAAAGTTCTTCCTGGAGACTCTTTAAATTCTGACCATAGATTGCTTGTCGGGGACCTAACTATAAACAAGAGTAAAGTGAAACAAAAACAGAAGAGAAAGATGATAAATGTTGAACCACTTAGAAATGAAGTGACAAGGGAAACTTATATGAACAAAATTGATGAACAACTTGAAAATAGGGATGACGAGATCCAAACTTGGGTCGAATTAGAAAACATTATAAAAAGAATTGCAGAAGAAGAGTTGGGAGTAAAAATGGTAGGAGGAAGCAGAAAACGACATACACCGTGGTGGACGGAAGAAGTTAAGTTGGCAGTGAAGAATAAAGTGAAGAAATTGAGGAAGTGGCTGAAACATAAAAGCCCAGAGACAAGACTTGAGTATATAGAGGCAAGAAATGAAGCTGAGAACATAAAGAGACAAGCAAAAAGAAATGTTTGGAAAGACTTAGGAGAAGCTTTAGAGGAAGATGTCAGAGGAAATAAAAAGAAAATATTTGGACTGGCAAAATCATACCGTAAAGACAAAACAATGATCTACAACTTGAAAGATGACGATGGTAATATAATCACAGACGAGGATAAAATCAATGAACGATGGCAAAACTACTTTAAGAGACTACTAAACAGAGAGACAGTAGATCTTGAGGAGTACAGAGATGGATTGGGTGCAGAGTATGAAGCACAGGACGAAATTGATGACTTAATAACAATGAGAGAACTCGAGGACTCTTTGATAAAGATGAAGAACGATAAATCACCAGGCAGCGATGGAATACCTATTGAACTGATCAAGAATGAAAGTAATCGACTAAAAGAAACAGTGTTAAGAGTGGTCAATGAAGCATGGGTAAATGGAAAAATTCCACCGGATTGGGGCAAAACCATCATAGTGCCCATATTTAAAGGAAAGGGTGATTCGGGACTGTGTAATAATTACAGAGGCATATCGCTTATGAACCACATAGCTAAACTCTACGAAAGAATTATAGAGAAAAGAGCAAGATCTATAATTGAAGACAGACTATGAGAAGAGCAGTTTGGGTACAGGAAGGACAGAAGCACGTCGGACCCGGTATTTGTACTCAGAATGGTGATGGAAAAATGCTGGGAGTATAACAAGGACCTATATGTTGCCTTTATTGACCTGTCAAAGGCTTTTGACTCAATTCCTAGGAAAAAGCTTTGGAGGTGTCTTGTAGAGGAATATGGAATCACTGGGAGATTGAAGAGGGCCATTAAGAATACATATGACCCTCATCAATGTAAGGTTCGAACGGGGTATGAAAAAGATACGTGGTTTGAAGTGGAAACTGGGGTGAAACAAGGAAGTGTACTATCCCCATTACTGTTTATTGCTTATATGGACATGATAATTAAAAGATTCAAGGAAAGGTTTGGAAATGAAGAGCAAGGGGATATATTGGCCTACGCAGACGACATCGCATGTTGGAGTAATAGCCGGCCACAACTAACGAGAGCTTTGGAGTGCTGGAGGGAATGTTTTGAAGAAGCAGGAGTAACAATAAACATAAACAAAACAGAAATACTCACTGTGAAAAAGCAAAATGATGACGCGGATGATATAGTAGTTGGGGGCGATCAGGTCAAAGAAGTAGAACTTGTAAAATATCTGGGGTGTATTTTTACGAAGGAGGGAGATAAGAATAAGAGAGAGATCACCGAAAGGATAACTAAATATAGCAGATGTGTATGCTTTCTATATCCAATACTCAAAGACAGATATGTACCACTGGAGGCAAAGAGAACTATATTCCAGTCTATTTTAACACCTATACTCACATACGCATCTGAGAGCTGGACTCTGACAACCCGAGACTGGAGCAGAGTTCAAGCAGCAGAAATGAGACCACTGAGAGCAATAGTGGACAAAACAAGGAGAGACAGAATCAGGAATGAAACAATAAGAGAAATGGTTGGAGTAACATCGGTGAGAAAAGTAATCGAAAATTCACAACTGAGATGGCTAGGACATGTTGAGAGGATGGACGAGTCAAGAATAGTGAAGGAGAGATGGAATTGGAGACCTGATGGCAGAAGATCAGTCGGAAGACCTCGGAAAAGATGGAGAGATGGGGTGGAGGAACTGTTGGACAGACGAGGTATGGATAACATCGAAGCATTGAGAAATCAAGAGGCCTTTGAGAGAACCAACTGGAGACGGCTGATCCACCTGACAGGCTAAATGCCTACCTGGGAGCCGAATGAATGAATGAAATATATAAATATATATCTATATATATATATATATATATATATATATATATATCTCTATATATATATTATGTACTGGACTACTGTTGATTTTAAGTTGATAATTCTGTATGGCCTGCGAATCTATCTATCTATCTATTGTCATAATCCCATAGTGGGTGGCCATTTGGCTTTGAGTTATTTGTTTTACTGGAAGGGGCACTAACCCTCCACCAACCCACTTTTTGACACATAGGAAGCACGTATGGTTTGGTTATACGGTTACCACTCAACGTTGTAAATGGTTTCTTGGCTGACAGGAAACCATTTGGCTTGTCACTCAATGCAAAAACGCCTGTAAAGGAAAGAAAAGCAATAAGAAATGACAGGAAAGATGGGGGAAATAGGAAGAGAGGAGGGCAGGGAAAGAAAAAGAATGATAAAGGCTAAGGAAGAAGTAGGCACTACATCAAGTGAGTGGATGATGGTTGCCACCACCTACCCCTAATGGTCCTTTAATAGGAGAAAGGTTCCCCACCCCTGTTCTAAAAAGAGATAGAGGGACACCTGAGAGGGAAGTAAGCCCTTTTTTTCAACAATGGACCTACATAATATCACACAAGGGAGGAGCCAAGAACCCACCCTCGGGATCTGATGTGGACAAACTGCCAGTCTCGGAATAGAAAGGGTTAACATAACAGACCGGACCCTGTAACCAAAGGGCTTCGGGAAACTAGGACGGGTATCATAAACAGAAGATCGGGAATCCTGGGAGACAATGGCACAAGAAATTGAGTCTGGCATGAGGTGATGACGATACCAACATCTCATCATCAGCAACTGGCGTCGCAAATCCAAGGGGAGTACACCACCATCCACCACCAAACTTGAAATCGGGGACGATGTGAATGCCCTGGTTCCCAGATGTACACCAGCTTGTTGAACAGAATTTAACAACCAGAGACAGGCATCTACCTCACACCCATTTTCAAGTTTAGGAAGAATAAGAGACCTATGCAAGAGAGGAGTGTCTGATGGTCAGCACCCCAAGAGGTATGAGCCAAAACCCTCAAAAGACTCAAAGCTTTTACACATGCCACCTTAACAGAACGAATATGAGGAACCCAAGTTAGTCATCTATGAAACAGAAGACCCAGAAACCGCGTCACTTGCACACAGGATATTCTCCAACCACTGAGATACAAGTCAGGATCTGGGTGAATCCCTTGAAGATGACAAAAATGCATAGCCACTGTCTCCATTAAATACAAACGGAAACCGCGAGACTCGGCCCAGTCAGTAATTCTGTTAAGAGCAAGCTGCAACTTTCTCTCTATAAGAGACATTCTAGAGGCAGTGAGGGAAACTGAGAGGTCATCGACATATAGTGATCCTCATACACCAACAGGAAGTACACTGATTACACTGTTAATGGCTACAGCAGAGTAACACTTAGGATACTCCCTTGTGGTACTCCATCTTCTAGTTCACGGGCATTAGAAAGCACTCCTCCCACTCTGACACTTAAAAAACGGTTAGATAAAAACTGTTGAATTAAAATAGGCAAGCGCTCACGAAGACCAAACTCATGCAGAGACAGTAAAATGCCATGATGCCAGGCAGTGTCATATGCCTTCTCCAGATCGAAGAAGACCATGACCTGGTGTTGGTTAGTGGAGAAATCCTCATAGACAGAAGATTCCAAGGACAGCAGTGCATCAGAAGTAGATCACATTTTTCGAAAACCATACCGGGCATGGACTAATAAGTCACCTCTCTCCAAAAACCACACAAGCCTAACATTGACCATCTTTTCCAGAACCTTAGATATTCATGACGTTAGAAAAACAGACTGATAATTCGTTGCTTGTAGGTGGTCCTTGCCTGGTCTGGGGATGGGGATAACCACAGCAACACCCCAGCAATCCGGATACTCCCCAGAACACCAGATCTTATTAAACAGTGAAAGCAAAAACAAAAGGGACTCATCAGACAGGTGACGTAGAAAGGCATAAGGAATATCATCATAACCAGGAGAGGAATCATGGCACTGCGACAGAGCCGCCTGGACTTCAGAAATTGAAAATGAATCATTCCAAGGCTCTCCCCCAGCAGAGGCAAATCTGAAACCACGAGACTCTAGGCACAGATGGTGGCAAGTGCAAAGCGTAGCTGCATCCTTCTGTGACACACTGGCAAAATGATCAACAGGCAACTCTGCAACAGCAAAAGGATCAGCCACAGTTCCACCTGCTGCAGATAAGACGGGAGGAGAGGGAACATTAAATTTCCCTGAAATTTTCCTTACCTGGTTCCACACCTGGGTGATGGAAGCCCTTGAATTGATGGAGAAAACATAACCCATCCAGGATGTATGCCTGGCCTCCTTTAAAACCCGCCTCATATGAGCTCGTGCCCTCTGAAATGCCACCAAATACTAAGGATCCCCACGTGATGACGAAGTCCAGAGAAGGAGACTTTTTTTGGCTCTCACTGAGGAACTGCACTCAGAGTTCCACCCAGGAAAAGGACGTTTAGGATATTGACTCCTCATTCTTAGAATTGATAAAAGGGCTGCTAAGTACAACAAGTCACTGAAATAGGACACTAAGTAAGACAGCCAAACTCATTGACAGAAAGGCAAGTGTAACTTAATTCCATGAAACGTGGCCAGGCAACCTTTTCCAGAAGCCAGCAAGGAAGACGTGGCTGAGGTCCACCTGCACTAGCAATTAAAAGTAACGGAAAATGGTCACCGCCATATAGATCTGATAACACATCCCAGGTAAAATATAACACTGCATCAGATGAGCATAAACATAAATCAATGGCAGTAAAAGTTCCAGTCTGGCTATGGAAATAAGTCATTTTATAGTAGCTGAAAATGCCCAACTCCTCATCTTCCACTAAAGAGGCCAGTATGACACCCCAAGGGTTGGCCTCAGTGTTTCCCCATAGTGGATGGTGACCATTCATATCTCCTAGTAACTGAAAGGGAGAAGCAAGGCCACGAATAAGACGTTCCAGGTCAGCCCTTTCAGCAGCAGCACTAGGAGGAAGATAAAGACTGCAAACTGTATACTGGCGATGTAAAAACATCCGGACAGCAACAACCTGCAGGGGAGTGGAGATATCCAGATGATTGTATGAAATATCCTGGCAAAGGAAGATAGCAGCACCTCCATGATGACCTTGGCCCAGCACAGGATCAGAATAAAGGGCATGGTAGCCAGAAGGACCAGAAGGAACTGCATCACCTACCATGGTCTCCTGGATGCACATGCACAGAGGAGTAAACTGAGAAACAAGATGACACAGTTCCTCATAGTTAGCACGTAGCCCCAACAATTCCGCTGAATGATAGAACCCATAGTGGAGGGATAATGGTTAAGTGCGGGACTATATACCTGACAAGCGAGCGGGTTTGGATTTATGCTTATGAAGGCCCTTCACAGGAGCCTGCCTAGCACCAGAAACCCGCACCCTCTGTCGAACATCCATGCGCAAACGAGAGGACGAGGAAGTAAGTTTTACAACACTCCTTCCTGGAGTGGGCATACCAGTTTGTTTGAAAAGTGGCTTAGGGGCTGCCTTTGGAGGTGTAGGATGGTCAGTGCCTCCACCTGATGCCCCAGAAGTGGAAGTAGAGTCCACAGGACTCGAATAATTTGAGGAGGACATCCTATGCTTTAGATCTGAACCACCAACAAGTTGTCCAACAACATCCCCAGGTGGGGACCGGACCAGAGGTGAACCATCAGCTTCAGCTGTCACCTGGCTAGATTCCTCAGCCTACAGGGCAGGGGGAACAGGAGAGAGGTCGACATAAGGGTTGTCAACAGAGACCTTAGGTGGCCAGTCTTCAGGCTCAGAAGACTCTGATGAACAATGGTGACGTTTGCCAGGTACAGATGGAGCCTCGGTCATAGTGGGTAAGACAGGAGAAGGAGTCCGGTCAAAGTGGACATCTGCCACCACCACAGAAGTATGCAAACCGTCAGCCACCACAGTGGGGGTGGAAACTGTAGGAGTAGCAGTTGAACAAACATTCTTCTCATAATCAGTACTAACCGTGGGGACAGCATCTTGCAAATCATGAGTTGAAGGAGTGGGTACTGAATGGTTCGAGGCTGCCTCTGAGATGCAGGGCGACGCACTGACGTTCCAGAAAGGACAGAAACATAAGTAACCCCAGGCTGAAAAAAGAGAGTCTGGCCTCTCCTTTTTGCTTCAGGAAATGAAACCCTCTCACGTGTACGAATGGGCAAAATCTTTTCCAGGCAGTATCTTGGACAGTTTTTAGAAGAGACTGTATGAGGACCTCCACAGTGATAGCATTTAACCCGCCCCATCCCGACGTTTTTGGACCTTTTTTTTTTTTTTTTGGCTCAAACGTCCACTTTTGGTGAGAAACATCGAAAATTCATAGAGAAATCGCTCACCTGAGGTTTAAAATACCGGATTTAGGTGCGAGTACTTCCTTACCTGACTGGGTTTTCTAACAGGCTGGCACCAAAGAAAACGAGTTCTATGGGAGGGTAACTATTTTATCCACTCATAAACAGTATTTATTTATTTACTTGGTACGAATTTATATGTAGTACAAGAGTATATTGGTTTTCAGACAGTAATATAGGCATTATAAGCATTGTTTCACTCACTAACTCATCATCATTCATGACCTTTTTTTTCCCACATTACCTGATCATCATTTCTGACTATTACCTCTAAACTTTGTCCTCCACACTGTCATCGATTGGTGAATCACTCTGGCCCTGAATCTCTTTATTGGCCAGGTCACTGGTAACAGGTGAATTGTCGAGATAATGGCGTGCAGGGTGGGGGGAGAGGTTATGCGGTGTAAGGCATTGTTCCTGCTTGGCATCTTGTAGAGGAATAGAGGAAGGTGTCCCGTGTATACGTGCCAAAAATCACTCGCGAAATCACTCGCGAAAATTGAAAATTGTGCAAATTAGGGACCTTGCAATGTTGCCGCGTTAGTTCACGTTGCCGGGACGGCACGGGTTAAAGGGTCCTGTACAGTCGCTGGTATGGCTTGGTCCACCGTAGGAGACACAGACACCAGGAAGGCCAGCCTGTGCACAGCGACAGAATTTGCTAACATGTCCACACCCCTGATAGTGGAAACACCGCCTTGGGATGGGCACATATGGCTTCACAAGAACTGACAGCCAAGCCAGCTTGACAGATGTAGGTAGAGTCAATCTGTCGAAAGTCAAGAAGAGAGTCAGAGTTGAGGTCAGGTCGCCATTAATTTTTTTCTGTAGCCACTCAAGACATATCACACCTTAAGAATTCAGTTCCTCCAACAGGCATGCCTCGGGGTATGGAAAGAGGTCACGGGAAAAAAAAATCACTCCTTTGCCCCTGTTAAAAGTAGCATGGGGAGCACAATCAACTCTGGCACCAGAAATAGAAGTCAGCACCTGTAAGCAGGAGCTCTCCTATGGGGAGGACACCTCAATAAGGATGTTTTCATCCCCTTGGGAACAGATCTTAGGTTCCCTGCCGCAAGCTGAGACAATGGCACGCTGCAGAACAAAGATGTCAAAATCCAGCATTGACCCTTTTGTAGAAGGCTTCATTACCAGATTTTTCACATATTTCTCTGGCACTGTGTCATGTGGGCCAAACCCCAGAGCCGAATCAACCCGACGGAATCTCCTCCTAGTCCCAGTTGTATGCTGGGGCAGAGGAGGAAAGTCCCTAGGGGTCTGAAAAGGCTCCAGAGTGGCCATAAGGGAGATGCATTCTGAACAATGTCCAGGGACAGATGCAGTGTCGTCAACAGATGTATTTTTAATGGCAGCCATGAATAAATACAAAAACTTCATTCCCTCACCCCTCCACCCACCACGAAGCCCAACAAGGGGAGGTCATATGCCAGGGATAGACATCACTGGTGACCCCAAAGGTAGCAGGAGAGTATACACAGGTAACCACCAGGGAACCAGGCAAGGGTGACACCAGGACGATAGGAGCCACCAGGCCTCCCAGTGCCCACTTGACCCTGGCCAATGAATGACCAGTCGATTGACCTGGTTGGGCCCAACCAGCCGCCTGTCTAGCCAGTATAAGGGACCAAAGAGGTGTATTGCTAGCTGCAGGGTGCATTGTGCAGAATCACTCAACCCCCAGGACTCCCGTCTCCCAGCATTACGGGACGCCATGCACGGGAAACACATGGGGAGGCAACAGTCCTGCCCTAGACGGCAAATGGGTGGGGACTAACATCAGCAGGCCTCCTCCACCAGTGATGTAGGGGGTGCTTGGTCCATGAGGCTGACAAATGCCAAACCTTACAAAGGTAGGCGCACCTCCAAAGTAGGTGGCACTGCCATTCACACTTCAAGCTCCACCACCACGTCAAGGTGACCCTGCAGCAGGGCCCCAATGGAGATGCAGGATGGGAATAGAACAGTGCCAGTTACAGAACTGAGTTGTGCATCAGAGATTGCAGTGATAGGATCTCCAGAGGGGTCAATTAGTGATAGAACCGTTTTTTATTGTGTCTCATTTTTAACAGTGAGGAGTCAGTCATCATTTGGGTGCATAGAGAATGTGATATCAGACCCTACTTGGTGGAGAAGAGAGAGAGATGGTGAGGGAAGTCACTGGTGGTAGGTTGAATGGTGAAGAACTTGGACCATGTTTGAGACCCTAAAATGGAATTTGGTAAGGGGGGGGATTGGTAAAGGGGAAGGAGGGGGGAGAGGGGAGGAAGAAGAAGGACAGGAAGAGGAGGAAAGGGGCGGAAAAGCAGGAGGGGGATCCGCCAGACTGGGAGAAGGTTTAAGAGGAGCGTCTTTCACTGATCCTTGAAAAAAAATTACATTCTTCATCACTGGCCATGGTGAGCCGAATGTGTAGAGCGGGGAATAAACTGGTCCACTCCTGAGAGCCTGGATCAAGAGTATGGATAAATCAAGTAAAACAAAAGGCTACCACACCCGTGGTTCCCTGAGGTCGTTCACAACTGATAAAAAAAAGAGACAGCCTTGCATCCTATCGGCACTGCTCTCACACCTTGGGAATGGTGGGAAGACAAGAAGAGAAAAGAAGGAAGAGAAGAAATAGGACACGGCAAAATTAGTAGGGTCAAGGGCTGGGACCTGAGGACGGACGAAGCAGTACGATACCATCCCTAAAATCAAGCCCCAGCCTCAGACCTCAGAGCCCCCCCACGATTGCAAAGGGCTAGGTATTGGGGGGGGGGGACCAAACTTCCATGCTATGGCCTATCATCATTTGTTCCTTTGATTTCCACATATGTCAGCATCAAAAAGATAAGATTAGGTTATGTATATTCCAATTTCCACTCGATTATTGCTGATGTGCCACAGGGCTCAGTCTAGGCTCGAACTCTATTCCTATTGATATTAATGCTGTCTTATTTGTTACCCATAATCCCATTCACTCATATGCAGATGACTCAACACTTCACAGTTCATTTACACTTAAACGCCCTTTCACAAACCTTAATATCTCTAACTCACAACTCAGTACAGCAATCTCCATAAATCAAGACTTATGTAAGAGCACTGAATGGGGACAAATTAAAATTGTCTCATTTATTGCTAGGAAAACCAATTATACACAATCTACTGCTAGAGAGAAATTGCCTGACTCCTATGTTACATTCAATGCTACTAATATTCCTGTCTCTAAACGTATTGAAATTCTCGGTGTTTTACCTAACAATGACCTCAGCTTGACCTCTCGATAGATCACTTGCTAAAGCTGCCTCAAAGAAACTTGGGTTATTGTACAAAGTCCGCAACTTCTTCACTGTCAAGCAGTTAGCTATAATTTACAAGAGTTATGTGTGCTCACATCTGGAGTATTACTCATCCTTGTGAAAAGCATGTGGAGAGGTTGCACTAAAACAACAGGGCAAAATTCGGAACAAAGCTGTTAAAATTATTTATACTGTAACCCTACTATTACAAATGAACTACTTCCCCTACAAGTAAGAAGGAACGTTGTATCCCTTGCATTATTTTACAGATATTTTTATGGCAAATACAGTACTCAGACGAAGTTACAGCCATTGTGCCACGTCTCCACACCTTCCCCCATGCTACTCAGGTGTATGGCGGCGCTCATGACTGGACTGTCGCACTGCCATATTGCAGAACGTCTGCCAATCAGAATTCTCTTATTCCCCGAACTGCATATCACTGAAACTCACTTTCCCAGAGTGGCTCCCCCCCCCCAACTTCAACCTACAGCTGTTTCAGTTAAGTCAAACTGTTACAATTTTTTTTCGTGGCGGGCACCTGTAATCTAGTGTATGTATTATTTTTTCTTTATTCATTTGTTTTTCATTCCTATGTTCTGTTATTGTAAAAAAAAAAAAAAAATTACAACCCTTCCATCGCCTCTCTATACCCTCTACCTCACACTTCGTGTCTCACCAGCATTACTCTACCCCCGACACCTCGTATCTTTACCCTACCCTTGGCACATGCATGCAAACCGGCATTCTCTCTTTACACTTCACTAACTCTGACCTACACCTCTCGTCGAGACACACCACCAATGAGGCAGTGGTAAAGATGGGAGAAGGAAAGACGAGAGATTGAAAGCAAGAAGGAAGGAGGGAAAAGCTGTGGGTGGGGATGGGGACTGTCAGTTCCTTCATTTTATATATATATATATATATATATATATATATATATATATATATATATATATATATATATATTGTTACAGAACAGAAAGAGATAATGAACACTTCAAGTGAGAACATTAAAATCACCACTGTCCCGCAAAGTTCCAGGTTCAAAACAAAAGAGTTAGGTAAAATTACAAGTTAAAGTTTAATGCTCAAACTAACAACTATACATTCAGGACTCATAAGGATAATGTAATGGCAAAAAACAGGTTAAATATATGGTTAACTGCAATAGCTTCTATTAACACGAAATTAGCAAGTGTAAATTTATCTAAGTCAGCCCTGATAAAATGAGAAAACCGGATAATGCTCAGTTAAAGCAAGATATATTATTACAGATACAAAATATTATTACTACTGGCTGACAGTAAAACTTTAGATTAATCACAAAAACCTCACCAGGCCCACGAACCAACACCTTATGCTATACAGTACAAGAAAAAAAATGTAATAACACTTATACTCAAATTACACAGCAGCCAGATGGTTGGAGACTTCCTGAGCACTCACAAAAATAATAACAACTGTATTGGGGAGGACAGAGATGTGAACAAAATGAGGAGTAGATCTAAGTGGCCATTAATGCAGAGACTGAGCTCATTATATAGGGGCCGGCAGAGCTTGATACAACTTGTAAGAAGGACGCGCAAATGAAGCCATAGGGGACAAAGAGTTGACACTCCTGCTCTGAACAACAGAAAGAACGGCTTACTCTACTATAAGGGAGGAGAAGGGGGGAGTGAGGTAGAACACGGAAGCTTGGTCACTATGGAAGCCACGAGGCGAATCGTGATCAAACATGCAGCATACTGTATGTTAGAATTATACAAGGGATCATGAAATCATAGGCTATGTAACACCTCCCCACAAAAAAAAAAAAAATTTACAAAGGAAATTTCTTATTACTCTAAAACAATCTGTCTAAAGTCTAGATAAGCAATTTGCAATGACATTTTCTTTCCCCTTGACATGTTGTATGTCTAATGAATACTCCTGAAGAAGTAGACTCCATCTTGTCAATCTCTGATTTTTATCTTTAAACTTATTAAGGAATTTCAGTGTGTTATGATCGGTATAAATGACTATGAGGTCAAAACCAGAACACAAATAAAATGAAAAATGCTGTAAACCCAAAATCAAGGCCAAAAGCTCTTTCTCAATAGTTGAGTAGTTCTTTTGAGGTGGAGTGAACTTCTTACTGTAATAAGATACAGGGTGGTCAATACCCTGATCATCCTTGTCACGAATCAAATTCGCGACATTTCCCTTTTGTGAGAAGCCACGAACTATTAGTGGAAAACTCACTGTGTATCGTTCAGTTAACTGCTCATTCGGACGGACGCTTTGTCAAATCAATTTTTCATTGTCATACGTGATCGTCTCTGTGTGAGACATTAGCGCTTCCGCTGAGCGATTTGTTTTGGGCGCGTTTCGCTCACTCGACCGTTAAAAAATGTGGCCTATCGCTCCCATTTTTTCCCCCGACTTAGGAGTCCAGTGTTTGTTGTGACGGAGAGAGGTTCTGTGCTCCAGAAGTGTGAGAGGAGAGGTCAGCTAGCACCCAAACTCCACTAGTACAGTTCTCCAGAGCTCCCACCCTTCCTTGGGTGATACACAGCATTCATTGACCAGTATTTCTTTTCGTTTTCCTAGTCTTAAGAGTTTAACCCCTACATCGCGGGCTTGTTTACCAATGACTTGCGTGTCCCGCGGGGTTATTTGAGCTCCGACGGACTCTCAAAAAATATTTGCCAAAAATCAGTTATTAGTCCTAGAATAATAAAATTAAATATGCTTATGGCACATACCTTCAGCTTTCTCCTGGAATGATTGTTGAGCCTTCGTCTTTTACCGTAGGACTTGTGGAGACCTCTGAAGTAGGGTAACGAAGTCTCCACTTTACACTTCCCGACAACCCGTAATATGATTACCACAGCCAGATACAAACACTATAAACACTATTCTACAATTCTCAAGTAGTTTGGGATCCATAGTAAAAAAAAAAAAACACTGTGAAAGCAATGGAAATTACGAGCGCGTCTGATCGTCGCACTGGCACTAGTTCGCTCTTGGTACTCTGTCATTTATTATTCATAAAACCCCTCACACTTTATATTTCTATTACTATACAACACTTATATATATCTACAGTCTTTATCCATAAGTTTCCTTCAGTAGTATTAGTTTATTGTCACTGTAGGGATTCAATTTCTTTCAGTAAAATATGCAGCATTCACTTTCTCTTCCTGTATACTAGCATTTAGAGTGAATGTCACTTTCATCTTCACTCTCATAACTCATAGCATTCAGACATGCTAGAGTGACACTTTCACTTTCATTACTCCTAGGGTATATACTCGTATTCTTATAATACTACTCATTTACATTTCTATTTATGTTCTCTATTTTATTTACGTTATTTACATTTCTATTTTATTTACACTGTGTTATGCACTGTCACTTGAAGTAACTTATAAAACTATTTTCCATTATTCACGTATATTTACATTCATTACTTTCACTTGCTGTTTACACATTATTTACACATTATTTACAATTCCACTTGCACTGTTTTACTCAATAGAAAGGTCGTAGTCACTCTTTTATCAATTGTCAGCCCTTTACCTCTTTCCACATGAGGTTTAGTAGGGGGTAAAGGTCACAGGGCCCTTTGCATGGGGGTGAAAAACTCCTTGAAGTCAGCAAGAAGAAACATACGTACCCTCACTTCGGAAGATGAGAGTAAACTGATAACAGAAGGCCGGGATGGAGGCCTACTTAGGGGTTATTCAGAGCTACCAATGTTAGCTCTTGAAACAGCTATGTCTAGCACTGAAATGATTGACAGGAAATCTAGACAATACATTATAAATTAGGTAGTTCGAGGTGAATGTAAATATCACTTAGGCTTCTCCCTTCCCTCCTTACATGTATATTTATTACGAAAATAGATTATACGGCATATTTCAAGGGGAAGAAAACAGCGAAAATTAGCGAACGAGTGCACGTGAGGTGTCAGGTGATAATTAGCCAATTCCAGGTGTATGGCACTCTCACTTACCTTATTTCTTTCTTGTATATATTATTTGGTATAAGAATAGGACATAGGGCTTATTTCAATGGATGAAATCAATGAATTATACCAGGGAAGATTTACTTAGCGTAGCACGGCCGGGCAGACGAGAGGATAGAGTAATAGAGGGGGGGTAGGGAGGGGAGTCAAGAATGGGGAGAAATGGCTAAATTGTCAACAATGGATGGGAGTACAGATGAGATTAGGAGTGCTGACTAGTGTTGGACATTGGCAGTACTGATAGATGATACAAGCCCCCACTTGGAAGCCCGGGTGAATTCAAAATAACACAGAATCACAAAAGCGACGCCCCACGGTATGATCCCTTGCTCCCAAGCATCACGAAAGTGACGCCCCGCGGTTAAGGGGTTAATTAAGGTATTTTTCCTAGGCATAAGGATTTAGCTCTTGTGTGAGTGAGTGAGTGCAATCTCATTAATTTGATTTGAAATGTAACGTTAAATTTATTTTGTAATCAATAAATTTAACTTCTTTTTCTTGAGCTTAAAGTAATGTAAACTCTTGTTTCATGTCTCCATAATTAAGCTTATTTCCTTTATAGCTCCTAGCTTGCATAAGTGTTTGCTATTCATAACTGGTACTTAGGCCAGTCTTGTGTATTAAGCTTAAAATACATTGTGCCTCCTAGGAGTTAAGCACCAGCAAGAGCCTGATATCATTATTAGTATTAGTTATTTATTGTCAGGGGTGAAGTAACTTTCTCCAGAGGCTAACAGTACTAAGAAACAGCAATTGAGTAATTAGTCTCTGCTGTGTACTGTTGAGGAAGTTTATAAATTCTCGTTCTTAGAGAATCGTGCGAAGAAGTCAGCGTAAAGTAATCGTTGCTTGATTTAGTAAGACGATCATTGTCCCTGCTCTTCAGTATTATTGAATATTATTATCAATTAAATAATATTTAGCATTTATTTTAAAAACCCCGTGATATTTATAAAAAAAAAAAAAAACGTGACAATTGGCGACCTCATTCCAGGATATTAACTCCTAGCTCTTAAGCTATTCACGAGATAGTGCTCACTCGTTCATATTTAGGTATTTATAATTAAAGTTTATAGGCACAAGTTTACTGGTGTTTACCGTTAATTTAGCAAGTGAATTTTTGCTTTATTAATCCACAGAGTATTTAACTCTATTTAGTTCTTTATTCTCGGTAATGCCAGACGATTTTATTCGCTCCTGGGTAGCCGCCGTACCCATTGTGTTAATTATTGAGAGTTCTCAGTTATTTGCATTTTTGCTTTAATCTTTGCCAGTTAACTAGATAAGACTGGTCACCACTAGCTTGTGTCTGTATTCTTTATTTGTGTTATTAGCATTCGTTTGCGAAGCAGTCAGTACTCAGTTTCGGTTTGCTTAGTAAATTAGCGTCATGGCTACCACCATATTTTTACAGGAAGCCAAAGGTATGGGTCTTACAGACCCAACCGAAATTAAAGAGTATATACTCTCATGGCATAATCAGGAGCAGCAGCGTGAGAATGATGCCCGTGAAGAGCGTAAGATGCAGTGCGAATACGAGCGAGAACAGCGCGAACAACATGAAAGAGAGCGTGCATATGAACAAGAGCAGCGTGAGAAAGAGCGCGAATACGAGCGTGAACAACATGAACGTGAGCGAGAACAACGCGAATACAAGCGGGAACAACGTGAATATGAGCGTGCCGAACGTGAGGCACGAGAATAACATGAACTTGAAGTGCTGAAGCTCAAGCGAGATTCCTTGGTTTCAGACACGTCTGGTGCAGTTGGTCCAAGCTCCACGAACGTTCTCCCTGCACATGTCCTGGCGACCCCACGCATCAAGCTTCCTTCATACAAGGAAAGCGAGCGAATCGAGCCATACATAGCTCGTTTTGAGGACATGGCAGACATGTACCAACTGGATGAGGCAGCTAAGTGGATCCAATTTCTTAGTTTATTTGAGGGCCCTGCCCTCGATATTCTCCACAGAATTCGTGGAGACAATCTCACATATGAGATGATGAAAGCTGCACTCATTAAGGCGTATGGTCTCACAGTAGACGACGCCAAAGTTCAGGTCATGCGAGCTCGTCTCCAAGACAAGGAGACAGCTGTTCAGTTCCTTGATCGTCTCACTGCTTACTTAAATGAGTGGATGGAGAAAGATGAAACTCCTTCCACGCGTGAGGGGATAATTGACCTTATGCTGCGTACACAGCTAGAGAAGTCGTGGCCTGCTGAGCTCATAGCACAGCTTAAGATCTGCCAGGTGAAAGATGCCAGCCAAATGACAGAAAAGGCTGACGCATTCTTTACTGCATATGGGTATCAAACTCGTAAGCAAAACACCTGGAACAGCAGAAAAGATACTGCCAAGTCTGGGAAGCCATCTCAGACTGAATCCCAGCACCAAGGCCGTTCTCAGAATAATGGCCAAGGTCCAAAACCGCAGTGGAAGGACCAGGGGCAAAACACTCAGAAACCTGACTGGAAGAGGTACAACACGTACCCTAACCAGCAGCAGTATCAGCCACGCAACCGACCGTCGGGACAAACTTTTTCACCACCAGCTCAAAAGAGGCAGGAAGCGAACGCAGCCTTCATTCCTCAGCAGCAGCATGGTGGTCACGTCCCTACCAGTATGGGTACTCCCCCACAGTTCACTAGTCCCACAGTGACAGTGAACCCCCCTCCACAGATGGCCAATGTTCCATCTTCCCAATATAATTCTCAAGGCACAATGTTTGCCGCATCAATTCAGCAGCCTCATGAGTGGCTAGCTGCTTCCTCCACAGGCCCTCCCACAGGTGACAGTACCTTCCTTGTTCAGCCAGGGTTTGTGGGAGACATTCCTGTGAAGGTCCTGAGAGATAATGGTTCCTCAGGTTGCTCTGTCAAGCAGAGTCTAGTTCGGCCTGAGCAGTATACAGGTCGACAGATCCATGCAAACCTTATTGATGGATCAGTGAGATTGTTCCCTGAGGCATGTATCCAGGTGGCATCTCCATTTTATACTGGTACGACATTCGCAGTTGTCATGCCAGAACCTTTATTTGACCTAATTGTAGGTAACATTCACAGAGTCAAGGATAGTTGCTCCGATGATGACGCTACTCAGACTTCGGCTGCTGCGGTAACACGAGCCATGGCTGAGGCTCCAGACTGTGTCACCCCAGTGATCATTGAATCGCTGCAAGATCTGATGTGTAGTCAACTTGTTGTACAAGAACAACATTCTGACCCAACACTTGCTGCCGTGCGGAACAAACAAAAGGGTCGAGTGATTAAGTATTCACGGGGAGGTCGAGCCAAGTTCCTTCGTAAACAAGGACAGCTCTACCGTGAGTCATGAACACCCGAGGGCGAGGTTCGACTGCAGTTTGTCGTTCCCGCCAAGTACCGCCTAGCAGTGTTACAATGGGGTCATTGTTCGGCCTCAGGAGGTCACATGGGCAAAAGGAAGACCCAGGGCCGTATCCGAGCTGACTTTTTCTGGCCAGGGATGGGACGAGACATAGATAGTTTTGTCCATTCCTGCAGTGTGTGTCAAAGTAACACCACCAATCAGGGACATGTCCTTCCTGTGCCATTTGTAACCACACCTGTAATCTCTGCATCAGTTGAGAGACAAGGTAGTGGTGAAGTGGGTGCAGACCTGACGTCTCGCCCATTGGCCCCACAGGACACAGTATGTCCAGGTCCTGTACATACATATTATGTACCATAGGTTAAGGGAAGTTTGAGAACTCCGCAGAGGCGACTCGAGGCTATGGAAGACCCGAGTTTGCACAAGGATTCTCAGCTCCCCGATACTAATATAAGTACTGTAGGTTAAGGGGGAAGTGAGAACTCCACAGAGGCGACTTGAGGCTATGGAAGACCCGAGTTTGCACAAGGATTCTCAGCTCCCCGATACTAATATAAGTACTGTAGGTTAAGGGGGAAGTTCGAGAGAGAACTCCGCAGAGGCGACTCGAGACTATGGAAGACCCGAGTTTGCACAAGGATTCTCAGCTCCCCGATACTAATATAAGTACTGTAGGTTAAGGGGGAAGTGAGAACTCTGCAGAGGCGACTTGAGGCTATGGAAGACCCGAGTTTGCACAAGGATTCTCAGCTCCCCGATACTAATATAAGTACTGTAGGTTAAGGGGGAAGTGAGAACTCTGCAGAGGCGACTTGAGGCTATGGAAGACCCGAGTTTGCACAAGGATTCTCAGCTCCCCGATACTAATATAAGTACTGTAGGTTAAGGCACAGGTTGAGGACCCGTGTGCAGTTCGAGGCTATGGAAGACCCGAGTTTGCACAAGGATTTTCAACTTGCTGACAGTAATCGTGTGCTATAATTAATGGCGACCTCGAATGTACGAAGCTTAGGCTGTCACTTGTATTTTTCAGCCAAAGCATACTTTTCGTAGCATGTACTGATTGCTAGGCAGAGAGAGTAATTGTAACTTAATAAGAATTTTGTCTCATTGACACTTTTGATGCTCCACCTTAATTGGTTTTGCAGGTACAGCAATGGGTGTAGCAGTTTTGCTGTGCAGGCCAGCTGATTGTCTGCCACATGCTGCCACCTCTTCTCCTCTGCCTTCGTTGTCGCCATGTTATTATTTACTATGTCATTTTACACGTAGGTACGGTTACACTACAACTGTCACACCTACACCGTGTATTACATACACCACGCTACACAACAATTAGTTGTCAGTGTAAATGTAGCTAATTTTCGCTCAGTTTGACCTGAGTACAGGATTTTCACCGTCGTCATGGAGTATTTCCCTCAAGCTTGCTTCCATTAACGTAAATACGAGTTTTTTTTTTTCGCTCACTGGCGACTGCGACTTTCTCCTGTAGCAGCATAGCACACACACCACAGTGTGAATCTTGTGTGACTGAGTTAGGATGTGCACACATATATATATATATATATATATATATATATATATATATATATCCACAAATTTTTTCCCGTAAGGAAAAAATTTAATTTTGTAGGGGCGTAATGTCATGAATCAAATTCGCGACATTTCCCTTTTGTGAGAAGCCACGAACTATTAGTGGAAAACTCACTGTGTATCGTTCAGTTAACTGCTCATTCGGACGGAAGCTTTGTCAAATCAATTTTTCATTGTCATATGTGATCGTCTCTGTGTGAGACATTAGTGCTTCCGCTGAGCGATTTGTTTTGGGTGCGTTTTGCTCACTCGACCGTTAAAAAATGTGGCCTATCGCTCCCATTTTTTTCCCACGACTTAGGAGTCCAGTGTTTGTTGTGACGGAGAGAGGTTCTGTGCTCAAGAAGTGTGAGAGGAGAGGTCAGCTAGCACCCAAGCTCCACTAGTACAATTCTCCAGAGCTCCCACCCTTTCTTGGGTGATACACAGCATTCATTGACCAGTATTTCTTTTCATTTTCCTAGTCTTAAGAGTTTAATTAAGGTGTTTTTCCTAGGCGTAAGGATTTAGCTCTTGTGTGAGTGAGTGAGTGCGATCTCATTAATTTGATTTGAAATGTAACGTTAAATTTATTTTGTAATCAATAAATTTAACTTCTTTTTCTTGAGCTTAATGTAATGTAAACTCTTGTTTCATGTCTCCATAATTAAGCTTATTTCCCTTATAGCTCCTAGCTTGCATAAGCGTTTGCTATTCATAACTGGTACTTAGGCCAGTCTTGTGTATTAAGCTTAAAATCCGTTGTGCCTCCTAGGAGTTAGGCACCAGCAAGAGCCTGATAATATTATTAGTATTAGTTATTTATTGTCAGGGGTGAAGTAACTTTCTCCAGAGGCTAACAGTACTAAGAAACAGCAATTGAGTAATTAGTCTCTGCTGTGTACTGTTGAGGAAGTTTATAAATTCTCGTTCTTAGAGAATCGTGCGAAGAAGTCAGCATAAAGTAATCATTGCTTGATTTAGTAAGACGATCATTGTCCCTGCTCTTCAATATTATTGAATATTATTATCAATTACACAATATTTAGCATTTATATTAAATACACCGTGTTATTAAAAAAAAAAAAACCGTGACAATCCTCTTGCAGCAAAACAGCCCCAGCTCCTGTATCACTTGCATCAACAGCCATCTTAAAAGGTTTAGCAAAATTTGGAGTAGCGAGCACTGGCTGACTTAATAGGATAGCTTTAAGTTTGCTGAAAGAGGATTCACAGTTATCAGTCCAGACAAATTTAACTCCCTTTTTCAGTAGGTCTGTAAGTGGTGATACAAAAATTGAAAAGTTAAGAACACATCTCCTGTAATAACCTACCATTCCCAAAAATCTTTGTAGCTCTTTCCTACTTTTAGGTCTGGGAAGGTCACTTATAACCTGAACCTTAGCTGCTGGTGGTGCAACGTGTCCATCACCAATTACGTACCCAAGGTACTGAACTTTAGCTTGACCAAACTCACACTTCGATAAATTTGCTACAAGATTAGCCTGAACCAAACGCTCAAGAAATTTACTGACATGGCATAGGTGATCTTTCCAGTTGTCACTGAAGATTAATACATCATCAATATAAACAACACACCCTGCCAAACCCTGTTACAACATTCATGAGCTTCTGAAATGTGGCTGGTGCATTCTTCATACCAAATGGCATTACAGAACATGCAAAAGTCTTTCCTAGTGTTACAAAACGTGAGATCTCCCTAGCACGTTCAGTCATAGGTACTTGCCAGTATCCCTTTAACAAATCAAACTTACTTATGTACCTAGCCTTTCTGATCTTGTCTATGCAATCTTCAACGCAAGGAAGAGGGTAAGTGTCTGTTTTGGTTATCTGATTAACACGTCTGTAGTCGATGCAAAGCCGCTGTGACCCACCTGGCTTAGGGACTAGAGTGACAGGAGAACTCCACTCGCTCTGACAGGGCTCAATCATCTTGAGGTCCAACAGGTAGCCAAGCTCCTTCTGGATGAGAGGAACTTTAACTGGGTTCACACGGTAAGGAGACAGTTTAATTGGCTTTGCGTCTCCACAATCGACATCATGCATCAACACAGTGGTTCTTCCTGGAGTGGCACGGAACACTTGCGGGTACTCCTGCAGTAATGCCGAAAACTCCTGCCTTTCCTCGGGAGCTAGATGAGAAAGCTTAGTCTGGAGATCATTCATGATATCAGGATTCTTCCCCAAACTATCACTCAGGCTCATGCTGCATGGGAGAACTTCACTTGCAGACTCGGGTGGAACAGCTACAGTGCAGACTGGGTTATTTTCGTCCCGCCTGTGATATAACTTTAGCATGTTGATGTGACAAAGTTGCTTGTTCTTTCTACGATCTGGTGTGGCGATGACATAGTTGACATCACTGAGTTTCTTCTCCACGAAATAAGGACCACTAACTTGGCTTGAAGAGGTTGCCCATGCACCGGTAGCAGAATCAAAACCTGATCTCTTGGCTGAAAGTGGCGTAACCTGGACTTCTTATCATACCAAGTCTTCATCTTCTCCTGAGCAGCTCCTAAATTCTCTCTCGCCAGCTGTAAAGCAGTGGACAGCCGTTCTTTGAACTTCATCACATACTCCAGCAGGTTGACGTCATCTTCCTCCGAGAGCCAGCATTCCTTGAGTAGCTTAAGGGGTCCTCTTACTTCATGGCCAAACAGTAGTTCAAAGGGTGAGAAGCCCAGTGATTCATTTGGAGATTCTCTTGTGGCAAATACAACGAATGGAAGACCTTTATCCCAGTCTTTCTGATGTTCCAAACAGTATTTCCTGAGCATTGATTTGAGTGTTTGATGATATCTCTCCAACGCTCCTTGGGTCTGAGGATGGTAAGCTGAAGACGTGATCTTGGTGATGCCCAACTCCTTCAGAGACTGCTTGAAAACATTTGACATGAAATTACTTCCCCGGTCTGACTGTACCTCCTTGGGCACACCAAACTTGGTGAAGAACCCTAGCATTTCCTTAACCACATTCTTTGCTGAGATATTTCTAAGTGGAATGGCTTCAGGATAACGAGTAGCCATATCAATCAGGGTCAACACATAAGAAAATCCTGAAGAAGTCTTAGGAAGAGGGCCCACAATATCCACCAACACTCGGGTGAATGGCGCCTCAAAAGGAGGAATGGGAACTAGAGGTGCAACCTTTTCGGTCTGATTACACTTCCCCACAACTTGACAGGTGTGACAAGACTTACAATACCAGGAAACATCTCTGAAGATACCTGGCCAGTAGAAGTGTTTAAAAAATGCGTGCCACAGTCTTCCTCACTCCAAGGTGTCCTGCCAAACTGGAATCACGAGCCACTCTAATGATATCATGCCTACAAACACGAGGGATGACAACTTGATGTACAACCTCCCATTCACAGTTGGCTGATGCTGTTGGGGGTCTCCACTTCCTCATAAGTACTCCTGACTTGATATAATAACAAGTAGAAGGACCAGCTGACTCCTCCTCACTGCAAGCAGAGTTAGCTAGACCTTTCAACTCAGGGTCAGCAACCTGCAACTCAACCAGCTCTTGACGAGACAAATTATCAACACTACGGGGTACTGCCTCATCTGGTGAGTGGTCCAAATTAGCAAGAAAAGTGTCAGCAAGGATAACATCATCATCATCATTATCCTCTAAGTCACCAGTAACTTTAGATTTAGCCCTAGTGACAGCACATGCAGAGAACACGTCAGGGATATCACAATCCCGGGTTGCAGTCACTGGTTCACTAGACAACTGAGGAGCTGGACACACTTGACTTCCACCAATATCATTTCCTAGTAAGAAAGTTACACCTGACATTGGGAGTGTCTCAACCAACCCAACCATAACGGAACCATTAACAAAACCAGACTCTAAATTCACTCTGCACAGAGGGACAGAGAAGTAATTATTCCATACACCTTGTAAGATTACAATTTCATCAGAGGAATTAACATTAGAGGCTAGAACACTGGTCAGCATAAGGGATTGGCAAGCAACTGTATCACGATATATTTTAACTGATTTCCTGTTATTACTGTCCAGGGGACTGACAAAACCATCAGACAGGAAATTAGCACATGAACTCTTGAGAGTGTCACCCACATTACTGCTCAAAAGAGGAGTTTCATCATGAGAATTTAATTTACCCCTCAAAGCAGGTTCAGTTAACTCGGTTAAAGAATTCTGGGAACTCTCAAGGGTGGACACTAGACCAATTGACTGAATATTTAAAGACTCCTTTTTGTTCACATCACGCTGTCTCCTGAAACATTTCTCCGTAGTATGACCAAGCTTACTACAATAAGTACATTTATTTTTCTGAAATCTAGAGGTGAAGCTGGTATTTACTTCCTGAGAAACATCATCTTTATTCTCTTTCCTGTTACCTGTACTCTGAGTAGAGGCAACGTACTTACTCTCAGCTTTCCTTTATTCTCTAGAATATCTCTTGTGAGTGAGAACATATTCATCAGCTAAAACTGCAGCATCAGACAAATTATCTATTCTTTTCTCATGAAGATATAGGCTTACATCTTTATTAATACACCTTTTGAAGTCCTCCAGCAAAATCATCTGCTTAAATTTATCAAAATCAGAATATACATTCTTAGAATTTAACCACTGCTCTAACAGATCTTCTTTGATTTTTGCATACTCAGCATGGGATTGCTTATCTTGCTTATAAGTTGTCCTAAATTTTACTCTATAGGCTTCAGGAACAAGCTCATAGGCCTTAAGAATCAAGCTCTTAACTACATCATAATTATCAGATTGATCCTGAGGCAAAGATGCATAAGTTACTTGAGCTTTACCGGTGAGAACAGTCTGAAGGAGTACTGACCAATACTTTTTGGGCCAATTAAAACCTGTAGCTACCCTCTCAAACAACTGAAAATACTTTGTTAAATCAGATTCATTAAGAGGAGGGACAAGTTTAACATTTTCAGCCACATCAGAATCATCAGAGCTAGATGATCCAGTTCCACCTTGTTTCATGCGATACTCATGGTCTGCCTGAATCCTAGCAAGTTCAATCTGTGCCTCCTGAATACGAGCCTGAGACTCAGCCTCCTTAGAAAGTGCCTGAAACTCAGCCTCTTTAGCACGAGCCTCCTGAAGGGCTAGCTGTAACTTAGCTATTTCAATCTGCGTTTGTTCATCTGGAGGAGTTACATCAAACAAGCTTTTATTAATCATGCCAACAATTTGATCTTTAGAATGATGAGAGTGAACAGCAATTCCCAATTGTTGAGCAACAAGCTTAAGTTCATTCTTTGTTCTCTTTTCTACATCACACACTGTTTGCACATTTGACAAAGAATCTTTGGCTTCATCAAGCGTAGTAATAGTAGACTATCTATCTATCTATCTATAGCCCGACGCCCTAATCCCGCAAAGGGTGGCCGCAGACAAAACGCCTCCAAGTCACTCTGTCACCCACCATTTGACTACCCTCCCCCCAACTCACCCCCCCCTCCCTCATATACCTCTCAACTCCATCCCTCCACCTCATCCTCGGTCTACCCCTCCCTCTCCCTCCCTCCACCTCACCTACATACACCCTCTTAGTCAGTCTTTCATTCTCCATTCTCTCCACATGTCCAAACCACCTCAGTGTATTTCTCCTAATCTTCTCGACCACAACCACATCTACCCCACAATGTTCCTTCACTTCTTCGTTCGTCAACCTGTCCCTCCACGTCACTCCACATGCTCCTCTCAAGTAACTCATTTCCACTGCTCTCACTCTTGATTTGTTCCCCTCTTGCAAGGTCCACGCCTCGATTCCATACGTCAGGGTAGGGATCACAATACCATCATGCAGTGACTTCTTAACTTCCATACTCACCTCCCTATTTCTCATCACTGCTTTCAGTGTACCAATAACCTTCCATCCCTGCTGTACCCTTTCACATACTTCATCCCCCAAAGTTCCATCCTTACTCATCACACTACCCAAGTACTTGAATGCACTCACATTCTCCATATCCTCACCATCCATCCTCACTGCACACTCTGTGACTTCATTCCTCTCAAACACCATAACTTTACTTTTGTTTACATTAACTTTCAGCTTCCTCCTCCTACACACTGTCCCAAATTCATTTACCAAACCTTGCAACTCCCATTCATCTTCACTCAACAATACTGTATCATCAGCAAACAGCAACACTGGAAGCTTCCAAATCTCACCCTCATTCATTAGGCCCAGCCCCACATCCACTGCCCTACCTTGCACCTCCTTTACAACCCCATCCATATATATATTAAACAGCCATGGAGACATCACACACCCCTGTTTCAGTCCCACACTGAGATCAAAGAACTCACTCAGCTCACCATCCACTCACACCGTAGCCCTAGCTCCCTCGTACATACTCTTCACAGCACTCAACAATTTCCCCTCCACTCCATATATTCTTAATACCTTCTACATACCTTGCCTATCTATTCTGTCATAAGCTTTCTCCAAGTCCATGATGGCAGCATACACTTTCCTTCCCTTCTCTAGATACTTCTCCACTAAACATCTTAGAACAAATATCTGATCTACACACCCTTTTCCCTTCCTAAATCCCCCTTGTTCTTCTCCAACTAGCTCCTCTGTCATATGCCTAACCCTATCAATGAGTATTCTACCATATATTTTACCAGTCACACTAAGAAGGCAAATACCCCTATGGTTACCACAAACTTCTCTTTCCCCTTTTCCTTTGTAGAGAGGAACAATTATACCTGATTTCCAGTCCTCTGGAACCCTTCCCTCTTCCCAAGCCAATCTACACAGCTTCCATATCCACTCCACAACAATCTCACCCCCATACCTAAGCATTTCACCACACACTCCATCAATTCCTGGGGCCTTTCCCAGCTTAATCTTCTTCATCGCTTCCACTACTTCCGCCCTACCGATCTCTTCCTCCCTCCTCTCATCTCTTCTTCTCCCAGCCATTCCCCAACCACTTATACTCACACTGCTCTCACTCCCTACATTCAACAAATCCTCAAAGTGCTCCTTCCATCTCCATCTCCACATTCTCCACCAACAATCTATTATTCCTATCTTTCACTCCCCTACTATTTCCCCTTTCACACTGCCTTGCTTTCTTTACCTCATTCCAAAACAATTTCTTACTCTCCCTCCATTTCACACTCAGATTCCTCCCAAACTCTTCATCCACTTTCTTCTTACTCTCCTTCACCAGTCCCTTAACCTCCCTTCTCCTGTTCACATATACTTCTCTCTTCTCTCTCTCAGCTTCTCCCCTACCTCTACTCGCCAACCATTCACCATATGCCTTCTTCTTTGTAATAGTAGACATCATGAATAAATCACAGTCACAAAATATCAAGCAATATCCTTATGATAATATCCTGAATATCCTGGCGAGGTCGCCAAATTTATGTTATGGAACAGAAAGAGATAATGAACACTTCAAATGAGAACACTAAAATCACCACTGTCCCGCAAAGTTCCAGGTTCAAAACAAAAGAGTTAGGTAAAATTACAAGTTAAAGTTTAATGCTCAAACTAACAACTAAACATTCAGGACTCATAAGGATAATGTAATGGCAAAAAAAAGGTTAAATATATGGTTAACTGCAATAGCCTCTATTAACACGAAATTAGCAAGTGTAAATTTAACTAAGCCAGCCCTGATAAAATGAGAAAACCGGATAATGCTCAGTTAAAGCAAGATATATTATTACAGATACAAAATATTATTACTACTGGCTGACAGTAAAACTCTACATTAATCACAAAAACCTCACCAGGCCCACGAACCAACACCTTATGCTATAGGGTACAAGAAAAAAATGTAATAACACCTATACTCAAATTACACAGCAGCCAGATGGTTGGAGACTTCCTGAGCACTCACAAAAATAATAACAACTGTACAGGGGAGGACAGAGATGTGAACAAATTGAGGAGTAGATCTAAGTGGCCATTAATGCAGTGACTGAGCTCATTATATAAGGGCCGGCAGAGCTTGATACAACTTGTAAGAAGGACGCGCAAATGAAGCCATAGGGGACAAAGAGTTGACACTCCTGCTCTGAACAACAGAAAGAACGACTTACTCTACTATAAGGGAGGAGAAGGGGGGAGTGAGGTAGAACATGGAAGTTTGGTCACTATGGAAGCCACGAGGCGAATCGTGATCAAACATGCAGCATACTGTACGTTAGAATTATACAAAGAATGATGAAATCATAGGCTATGTAACAATATATATATATATATATATATATATATATATATATATATATATATATATATATATATATATATATGATATATGTATAATTGTTTTTTGTCGTCTCTACTAAGTTATCATTACCACATGATTGTGGCTACAGTTTTTTCTTTGTCATCTAATAAATTTGTCAAACCTACCTTGAATATATTTACTAGTCCGCAACGCCTGTCATGGCCAAGAGATGCAGGTAACATCACCACACCATCTCTCTCACTTGCCACCTCACACACTCTTAACTCCCATGCGGTATTCTTTCCCATCCTTATAACTCCCACCATCCCCACTTCTCCCCCTCCTCCCTTATTCCTCACACCCCTCATCCTCGATCGTAAAGGTAGAGCCACATCACAAAAGACAGGGTGATGAAAGAGAGAGAGAGAGAGAGAGAGAGAGAGAGAGAGAGAGAGAGAGAGAGAGATTGGTCAAGGTAGGATGGGTACTCCCACCTCCTCCATATCGTTTATTTCTTCTTCCCTGCGACTAAATATAAGTTATGATTATCAGCTGACATAAGCCTCTGCTGTTTTTTTCATGGTGTGCTAACAACATTATTCACCAGCCATGATGAAATATGCCTACATCTATTACGCTTAAGTATGATGGGGACAAGTAGGAGCCTGGTAATGCCAATTCATTTATGATATTTGTATCTGTGTGTGTGTGTGTGTGTGTGTGTGTGTGTGTGTGTGTGTGTGTGTGTGTGTGTGTGTCCTTTCCACCTAGCAAGCCTTGTATTACTCAGAGTTACTTACTGCTACATTTTACCTGGTCTGGTAAACATATTTACCTTTTTAAAGCAATCATCATACAGTAATCTCAGGAAAATGTGGGAGAAAAAAGCTAAGTGACCTCGTCGTCGATGACGTTTTTTTTTTTTTCTGCATACATACACAACATGTTTGTACTTATTCTCGAGTCTTATTACCTTTGTATTTTTGTTTTGTTTTTGCGTTCCTCTTCCTTCTGCTTGTGGGTGACTCTACACTGAGTGACAAGCCGAATGGTTCCCTGTACACCAGGAAACCCTTTACTAAGCTGGGTGGTACCCATATAACCAAATTTTGGCGCCTGGTGGTTTAGTGGGTAAATACAATGGTCCAATCGGATAGGGCCGGTGAAGGTTTATATCCAAGGAGTGGTTGGGGTTTCTTGCTCAAGTAATGCCACTCAGGGATGAGTGAGGCTGGTCACTCTTATCTTTTATGTCAGGACCAACTTGCCTAGCCCCGGGCTCCTATGCTCCTCATGGGGCAACGTAGCATTGGATGGTGAATGAATGAACGAATGAATTTCCTTTTTTTTATATGGTCTTTACCAGAGAAAAATAATATCCATCTATTTATCTATTGCCAGACGACTTAATCCCGTAAGGGGTAGCCACAGACAAACAGCCTCCATGTCGCCCTGTCCCCCACCATTTCACTGCCCTGCTCCCACCTCACACCCCCTTTTCTCATATACCTCTCCACTCCATCCCTCCATCTCATCCTTGGCCTCCCATCCCTCTCCCCCATTCCACCTTAATCACATACACTATCCTCGTCAGTCTATCGCTCTCAATCCTTTCCACATGGCCAAACCACATCATTGTGTTTTGCCTAACGCTTTCTTTCACATCCATATCAACACCACAACGCTCCTTCACTTTCATTTGTCAGTCTGTCTTTCCTTGTGATTCCACATGCTCATCTCAAATAACTCAGTTCCACTGCTCTCACTGCTGTGTCCCTCCAACAAGGTCCAAGCTTCACTTCCATATGTTACAGTTGGCATCACAATACTGTCATGCAATAACCTTTTCATTTCCATGCTCATTTCCCTGTTTCTTATCATTGCTTTCAAGGAACCAGCAACCTTTTTTCCTTGTTGTACCCTTTCATGCACTTTACCCTCTACACTTCCATCCTTACTCATCACACTATCAAAGTACTTAAACGCACTCACATTTTCCATTTCCTCCTCATCCAACCTCACTATACATTCACTGACTTCATTTCTCTCGAAGACTATAACTTTACTCTTCCCTACATTCACTTTACTTCACTACATTTAATTCCGTTTCTTACAGACTCTCTCCCTAACTTTTCCTACAATCCTTGCAGCTCCCCTTCGTTTTCACTTAACAACACAGTAGCATCTGCATACAACAGTACAGGGAGTTTTCAAAACTGCTCTCTCATTAGGGCTGCTCCAAGATCCACTGCCCTACCTTGTATCTCTTTTATAGCCCCACCCATATACAGACTGAATAACCATGGAGACATAACACATCCCGGTTTCAGTCCAACTTCAAATTGAAAAATTCACTCAGTTCACTATCCACACACACTGCAGCCTTAGCACCCTCATACATACTCTTCACAGCATTCAGGAACTTCCCATTTATTCCATCTGGTCTTAATATTTTCACAATCCTTGTCTATCCAACATGTCATATGCATTCTCCAAATTCATGAAGGCCGTATACAACTTATTTCCCTTCTCTACAAACCTTTCCACTAAAGACCTAAGAATGAATATCTGATCTACACTACCTCTTCCCTTCCTAAGAACCTCCCTGTTCTTCTCCAACTAATTCCTCTGGTATTTCCCTAAATCTGTTAATACGTATCCTACCATATACTTTTCCTATTACACTATGAAGCATATGCCCCTATGATTACCAGACATATCTTTTACCCCTTTTCCTTTGTACAGGGGAATAACTATACCTGGCTTCCAGTCCTCCGGAACTCTACATTCCTCTCAGGCTAATCTGTATATCTTCCACATCCATTCTGCTACTATAAATTATCTCCCCCATGCTTCAACATTTCACCACACACTGTGGCTTTCCCCATTTTGACAGTCTTCATTACCTCCACAGCTTTCATCCTACTGATTTCCTCCTCTCTTCTCACATCCCTCCGTCTCCCAGGCATTCCCAGCCACTTGTACTTGCATTACTTTCATTCTTTATATTCAAAGATTTCTTAAAGTTTTCTCTCCATCTGCTCACTTTTTCTCCCTTCACCACCAGTAATCTATCATTTTTATCTTTCACTCCCCGACTAACTTCTTTGAGACCCCGTGTAACTCTCTTTACCTCTTTTCAGAAAATTTTCTTACATTCCCTCCACTTTACACTCAAATTCCTTTCAAATTCCTCATCCACTCTCTTCTTACTTTCTCTTACTAACTTTTTCACCTCTTCTTCTCTACGAGTACATATAACTCTCTCTTCATTATGCATTCTTCTTTTGTGCCACAGCTTGTCTCACCTTTTCATTCCAGCACGCTGTTCCTTGCACCCTCTTTCGTCTTCTCTTCATCCCACACACCACCTCACATGAAGACAGATTTCTTCTGTGAATATCTTGCACAGACCTTCCACGTCCCCCATCAGCTCCAGTCCATTATATAACCGATCGCTCCTACCCTTCTCTCTTATATTCTGCTTTTTTTCCCATCCTCTTGTAAACTTTCCATTCTCCTTGTATGAACTACTTCCTCCTGCTCTTCCCTTCTTCTGTTCCTCCATTTCAACTAGCTGTATATTAACCTAAGCGAAAAACTTATGATTAGGTAATTAGTTATCTAAATTAAATATTTATGCTAACTTACTATGAAAATTATACTTATCTGACTATAGTAATGAAGGATTTGTGTACATAATTAATCCGTCTCTGCCATTTTGCCTTCGCACCACTCTCTCACTCTCCTACGCCTTACTAAAGTTACGAGCTGTCGTGAAATTTCTTCACCCTTATTAGAGGTTGATTGCTCCTGTAGGGCAATGGGAACCATAGATGCCCTTCATCGAGTTCTGAGGGAAACGTGGTGGGTAGGGTGGTGAGCAGCAGACGAGCGAGATGTTTCACTCATAATAAGAGGCTTGTTCCTGTGGGTACGTGGTTAATTAGTGACGGAGAGTGGTAGAAGGCACCCACCTCCTGCGGCGGTTGCAGCATGATACGCTGCCATACATACATGGCACGCTACTTTTACTTGCTTTTTTTAGTACCATGTTTTTTTTTTTCCATCTCTTAGTGAGTTTGTATACGACTGAAGGTTATTATAAATAGCTTTGAACCATGGCTGCCCTTTCTGGGAAGATTATGTCGTGCTAAACTGAATACGATCTGGGTGACCTAACTTTGGCTCATAGTATCAGGTGTTACAGTATATCTGGCAACAAGCAACGTGATGGAGATGGAAGATAAGATTCACCCTATGGACCCATAAAATATGTGTGAGATGTAGGCAAGTATATCTACAATCAGGAATTCGGGATATTTTATTGGAAGTGAGCTGTGTTACACTCTCGGAGTATAGTAGATCTGTCTCCCTTAATTTCAGAGTTAAGTGAAATTCTGTTCAACCGCCATCACCTTCAGCTGAGTTAAGGAAATCTAAGCTGTTTACACATAAAACAGTCTTCTCAGCGACCCCTTTCGTGAGTGTGCAGATTTGGTCAGAGGAAACGGTCAGTGCCAGTTAACTGCATTCAGGCAACATCTGAATCGTGACAACTAAGCAATAAACATCCACTAAAAATTGTAACCCACCCGGATAAATAAGATGTTAGTAATTGGAAGCTTTATCAGTTGCTGGTCTCTCAAACGTTTCAGAGAAATAATCTACAGATATCCAGTGCATATATAAACTGATCATCTCTCACTTTGTAACGTATTCAAAGGAAGAAATCCTACTGGACATCTAGCAAGATGGTCAGCTATCATCCAAAACTTCAGCCAACCTATGAGTACGTGCCTGGTAAATCTAATGTGGCTGCAGATGCTCTTTCATGTCATGTAACCACAGCAGTCTCACCATATCAACCAAGTGAATTTCCATATACCACCCGAAACTAAGATGATGTCTTGTTACACCGTAAGGCTATTTACTTTCTAGAGTCAGGAGACGCCTCGATCTTACCTACTCTACCAGTGCCAGTAGATAAACTTGTAGTACCATAATTTTAAGCATTATTATAAGCTGGCATAAGTAGTATTGTAAGTGTAATCTTAGGCATTATTATAAGTATAGTCTGTACTGTTCATATAACCGTTAATCTTATATTTAAGTCTACAGTAGTATTAGTTGATAATCATAATATGAACATGATTCTGATATTGATAGTATTAAGTCAAGTATTAGTGGATGATTGTTATACATATGGAACAACGCTGGCCAACAAAGACGTGTAACCGCGAAGTTTAGTAGAAATTAAAATCGCGAATGTCTTTCTTAGTATTCTAATCTAGAGATTTATATGCTGAAGTTAATAATATTCCCCTTTTGAACTATGCAGTGGTGATTGAGAGCTGTCTGAAATAAGGTTGCTGATGGTAATCATTAGTGAAGCGCGAAATTCATGTTGCTGGAGTCTTGTTTACAGTCACGTAGGCATTGGAAGCTCGCACGGGTAATAAAACTGTGTGAATTCCTAATTGATTTGGCTTCATTATGATATGAGTTCCTGTACTCTTATCACAAAAATTTCAACATCGTAGGCTAAATCATTTTGCTATGTATGTCAAGTGCAAACGCATCTCTTGCATTCTTTAAAGATCCTAGAGAGTCGAAACTTATACAAAGTATTTAGTTAAAGTTTTAGCCGATTCTCGGAGACTGCCCTGGTTTAGTATAAAACGGGCTAATGTATGGCCCGGCCTTCACTACAGGTGAAGGATATCTTAAAACGAACGACTGAACGGCTCCGCACCCAGAGGCCCGCTCACACTCTATTTTAACCCGTCACGTCCCGAGCTATTTCGCACCTCTGACACCCCCCAATCCTGAGGTATTTTCAAAATTTTTTTTTTTTGGCTAAAACCTCCACTTTTGGTGAGAAACATCGAAAATTCATAGAGAAATCGCTCACCTGAGGTTTAAAATACTCGATCCAGGTACACCCGGCAACAGTTCCGCCTGGGCCCCCTAGTAGCGAAATATAGTAGATGTGGCAGAAGTGTGTGTGTTTGTTCGTCTGTACATGCTCAAAAAATGTTCGGATCGTCAACTCTCTCACTCCATTGTGAACGTGATTCGGCCTTTGAGTTCACTCCATAGATGGCGGTGTGTGGTTATGGGGGAGAGACGGGAGGTCAGGACGGTAGGTGGGTCGGAGTTGGGGGGGACGAACAGCTAGGTTGTTTGTATTGGACATGATAATAGTTTTGCCAGTCATTATTGTGGATCGTTTCAGGTTACTGACACTTTGTATTCCTAACAACAATAAAAAAAATGAAATATTGTTGCATTACTACCCGTTACAATATATTCCACGATGATTGGATATCCTCCATAACTTATTCTCCCCCCCCCCTCTCTCTCTCTCTCTCTCTCTCAGGTCATTAAGTAATCAGTATATAGCATTATCAGCACAGATTAAAGAGGATTTGCCTTTCAATTAAAACTGCTGACAAAGGCCGATTCACGTTCACAATGGAGTGAGAGAGTTGACGATCCGAACATTTTTCGAGCATGTACAAACGAACAAACACACACACTGCTGCCACATCTACTAAATCTCGCTACTGGGAGGCCCAGGTGGAACTGTTGCCAGGTGTACCAGTACCTCCTTATCTAACTGGCTTTTCTAACAGGCTGGCACCAAAGAAAAGGAGTTCTATGGGAGGGTAACTATTTCACACCACTCATAAATGGTATTTATTTATTTACTTGGTATGAATTTATATGTAGTACGAGAGTATATTGGTTTTCAAACAGTAATATAGGCATTATAAGCATTGTTTCACTCACTAACTCATTACCATACCTGACCTTCTTTTGCCACATTACCTGATCATTATTTCTGACTGTTTCTTCCTCTAATGCTATGTAAACTTTGTCCTCCACATTGTCATCGATTGGGGAATCACTCTGGCCCTGAATGTCTTTACTGGCCAGGTCACTGGTAACAGGTGAATTGCCGAGAAAATGGCGTGAGGGGGGGAGGGGGGAGGTTATGCAGTGTAAAGCATTGTCCCTACTTGGCATCTTGTAGAGGAATAGAGGAAGGTGTCCTGTGTATATGTATGAAAAATCACGGGCGAAAATTGAAAATTGTGCAAATTAGGGACCTTGCAATTGCACGACGTACCAGTATGTTGTCAGACTGGCAAATACAAAATGTTGCAATGTACCCATACGTCGACGGGACAGGGCAGGTTAACAAGTGGGAAAATCTATAACAACAACAACACAAGGCGCTGCACACACCACAAAGCCAGCCAGGAAACAGGATGTGTGTGCTGGGCAATTCCCAGGTCCTGTCCTCCCCCCTTACTATTTTTTAACGAGCCCATACCCCACTGACCGGGCTAATGTATGGCCCGGTCTGCACTATATTGGCAGGAAATCTTTGAACGAATGAACGAATGGCAACAACCGCCAAGGCTAATGCATTGTCGCAGACGGTGCAGACGTGCTTTCCGTTGCAATCTTCTCTAGCTTTATAGGGCTGCCTCACTGGCAATAGTTTTTTTTTTATTCTTTTCACCCTTCTGGTGACGTCTAGGATTAGCTAGTACTCAGTTACCTCCCTTCCCTGTTAGTTTGGAACAGTAGGTGTCTATTCCTCTTTACTGAGATCACCTTTGGTTTCTCGCCCACGGAGGGTCCCCACACTGATCTCTCTGGGGCATGAATTAACACAGTCAGATCTCCCTGGAGTGGTTTGAGAGGGCAATCTCAGCCCTAGGAGTGAGGTCCCGGGTTATGTGTCCCTTGTTCGTTTTTCTTCCTCCTTCCCACTTCCCCCCTTAGGGGGAAGTGATCGCTATGTCGGAAGCCCCTGCTGCCTCCTCCCCCCTTCAGGGGGGGAGGTGGACCTAACGAAACCCCGACTGACAGACGGACTGACCGCCCGCAAACTGAACGGTCCCAGACACATGCATCCATGGACATACCCGTACATAATGCCCAATATGTAAACCTACATGCTCTAGGTTCCACTCCCTTGAGCAGTCTCAATCCTTTCCTTATCAAGAAAGTGATTGATTACTGTGCTGGGGAGGTTAAACAAGTTAAAAAAAACTTGGTAATGGAGACCTACTCATTAAAACCGTAAATTCATCCCAGGTTAGACTTAATGAAACTGCATAAGTTCCATGAATATGATGTTGAGCCGAGGATCCCGTATTCCATGAATTCCTGGAAAGGTGTTATCAACTGCAGGGATCTCATGGTTATGGAAGAGGACGAGATCATACGGGAACTTGCTCAGCAGGACGTAATCGGTGCCCGGTTTATCACTAGATATTCCAAAGGCATGAAGACGAAGACTGCCATTATTGTCTTGCCTTTTGGCAAAGTTTCACTCCCAGACCATGTCAAAATTGGCTACGAAATTGTTAACATAAGGCCATACATCTCCAGTCCACTTCATTCCTTAAAGTGACAATTATTTGGGCACAATGATAAGACTTGTCGGGCTTCCCAGTCGTGTGTGGCAAATGTGCAACACAGGGACATGATGCTGAACACTGCATATTGGAGACGGTACATTGTTTTCACTACAAGCGTGCACACTCCACTTCCTAACTGGGAAAAAGGTGAAGGAGTTGCATGCAACTCCCACGCTGAATAGGTCCTATGCTTTGGCGATAATGTCCCGTCCCGTGATGTGTTCTGTTGAAACACAGACTGACCCTGAACCTGTTCCTCTTGCCACACACTCTACCTCTCCATTTCAGCCTCCTGTCCAATCCACCTCTCAAACTGACACCCTTGTTGCAACTTCCTACTCTCAGGCTGCTGCTGCCTCTCAGTCAGTCAAGCCTAAGCAGAAGACTGACAACTCTATCAAGAGTAATATGACCACCTGTTCTAAGTCACCGCCTCATGCTCTTCCTGCTCCTGGCCCAGCGAGGGAGAGAAAGGGTAGCTCTTCCTCGGTGGAATCTGGGACCCTCGTTATTGACGAAAAAATGGAGGTTTCCGTCACCAAGCACCGTGATAGGTCCCCCGTTAGTCGCTTGCCTGTTGGCGGGCAACATAAAAAGACTAAGAGCACTGGCCACCCTCGTAAATCTTAAACCGCTGCATTCACCATATTACAATAGAATTGTAGAGGTGTTGGGAATAAATTACAAAAATAGCAATCTTGCTATCCATACACAGGCCAGAGGTTGTTTGTTTATGGGAGATGTTCCTGGAGGATCATCCTGATCCTCCACAGTTCAAACACTACCACTTGTATACAAGATATGAAGGTCACGGAGTTGCCATATACACACACAAATCACACCCACAAACAGAAGTGATTCTAAATTCTACTCTAGAAGCTGTTGCATGCAGAGTAAAATTTAATAACATGTTTCTGTCTATTTGCTGTCTGTACTGTCCTCCACATGGCCTCATTGATAGTGATGCTTTAAATTCACTATTTGAACATCTTCCTGGGAATAAGTTAGTGTTGGGTGACTTTAATGCCCATCACTATCAATGGGGCAGCTTAAGGATCGATGGTCGTGGTAAGCAAGTAGTCGACCTAATACTACAGTCCAACCTATGTCTTCTGAACGATGGTAGAGCGACTCGTGTAGATGATCGTACTGGTAACTTATCTCTGGCCTCCCCTGATATACATCAAGATTTCTCGTGGGACCCTTATGACGACTCCTTGGAAAGTAATCATTTACCCATCTGTCTTTCTTATACACGCGACATCGTTTTGGACCCTCCATCCCCAGAATCTAACTATAAGAAAGCAGATTGGGGATCCTTCTCAAAGACTGCCAATTTAGATATATCTGGGGAGACCATAGATATTAAGGTCGAATATGTAACTAATTGCATAATACACACAGCTGAGGCTGCTATTCCCAAGACTTCTGCAATTCATGCAAAGCATATAGCACATTGGTTGACACTGGATTGCCGACAAGCATTAACCCGCGGCGTCCTGTCGAGGTACTTCCACGTCCTCACGTTTTGTCACTGCCAATCCTGTTGACGTACTTCAACGTCCTGCAATTGCAAGGTTCATAATTTCCACAATTTTCAAAATTCGCACGAGATTTTCGATTTGCCCACCTACCCAAGCCTCCCCTACCTGCCGCCAGGCGGGCAGCGTCCCAGACCCCACATGACCCGCGTTCGCCCTTGTCTCGGTCACTCACCTGTTAGCAGTGACCCAGGTCAGACATGGCGCGGAAAGGTCTCTCAGACGACGAAATAGCATCCGCCCTGGAGGCCTTCACTGGAGATAGTGATTCTCCACTTGATGATGATGTGGTGGATTGAGATTACGTCCAGCCAGAGAAAGAAATAACAAGCAGTGATGAAGAGGTCCCCTCGCCCCGGAAAAAGCGGTATGTGACATATCGTAAGGCAAGGGAAGGCCAGCCTGCACCCCAACCACGTGCACAGACCTCTCTCCATCCCGATTCTGATGAGGACGATGACGATGACGGCGGCTTAGGACGTGATATTGCCTCATGGTTGGGTAAGGAGAAAATCTCACCCCGAGGATCAGAAGGTGGGGCGAGAATACAAATAAGGTATGATCCAAGTCTTTTGTCTGGGGAAGTGGAAAGTGGTGTGGTGGGAGCACGGGGTGAAAGGGAAAGTGGTGTGGCGGGAGTGCGGGGTGAAAGGGAAAGTGGTGTGAGGGAGGCAGCACGAGCACGTGGTGCACGTAGGCCTAGGGGAGAGGAGGTGGAGCCACTCCCCAGCACGTCTTTCGCCCCACAATATTCCCAAACTTCCTCCCCACAGCCCCAGGATGTGGGGAAAGGAAGGAAAGGGAAGGGAAAGGGTAAAGGAAAAGGGAGAGGAAAGAGAAGTGCGAGTGATGAAAGGCACCGCTCTCCACCTCCCCAACCTCCCCCACCACCCTCACCTCCCCACCCTGACGAAGGTGACGATGGGGACGTGGCTGGAGAAGGTGGTGTCTCATGGAACTGGGAAGATGGGAGTAATTTTACTCCCATCATTCACCATTTCACTGAGGAGTGGTGGTCTGGTTGCACGGCTCCAGGTGTGCATGCGGGTTCCTCTAGGGTGGATTTTTTCCACTTGTTCTTTGGGGAGGCGTTTGTGGGGCGCATAGTGGAACAGACAAACATATTTTCACGAACACAGCGCCGTGAAAATGAACATTTGGGAACAACGAGCAGGCATTCCCAGCAATATGACTATCCTGTGACAATTTCAGAGATGTTCTTATTTTTTGCCCTGGTTCTCTTGATGGGTGTGGTAAGAAAAAACCAAATTCCTGCATACTGGACATCTGACCCAATGATCCTCACACCTTTCTTTGGAAAGGTGATGAGTTGTAATAGATTTCAGCAGATTCTCGGCCGCCTCCACTTTTTTGATGCGGAAGATCCAGCTAATGCAAATAACACTGATAAAATGAGGAGAATTAGGCTGGTATTTGATCATTTACGGGAAATGTTCCGCTCCTCATTTTATCCTTACAGAGACCTCGTAATAGACGAGAGTCTTGTGTTGTGGAGAGGCAATATTTCCTTTTGCCAGTACATACCCAGCAAGAGACACCGTTTCGGGTTCAAGATCTTTTTTATGTGTGACTGTAAGACTGGTTATGTGTAAGACATAGTCTTGTACATGGGCGCACAGACAGATATAACAGAAGATCGTAGTATAGGACTCTCAGGGGCCGTGGTGAAGACAATGATAGAGGAGTACCTTCATCGTGGTCATGTGTTGTACCTGGACAACTGGTACACTAGCCCTCTTCTCTCTAAGTTCCTCCACCAACACGACACCGGAGTCTGTGGTACAGTCAAGAGAAACCGTCGCCATATGGTCAAGATAGGGAGGAAACTTGACAAGAACGAGGTGGTTTTCTTCCAGGCAAATAACATCCTTGCCACCCTGTGGAACCACAACAGGGAAGTTTGCCTCCTATCAACTGTACACAGCCCCCTGATGCACCGCACAGACTCCGTTGATCACCGTAGCGAGAGGAGGCGCAACGTCTGGAAACCCAAGTCTGTACTGGACTATAATCTGAACATGAGGCAAGTGGATCAGTCAGACTCGATGATTTCCAGTGTTGACTGTGCCAGAAACACGATGAAGTGGTACAAAAAGCTCTTTTTCCACTTGCTCGACATCACGGTCCTGAACGCACACTACCTGCACGCCATGACAACAGGAGTATCAAAGACCTTTGAGGGGTTTGTGAGGGAGCTGGCACGTGAAATAATCGCCAGGCATGCCCAGGACAGACCCACACACCGCACCTGCACCCCCATGGCTGCCCAGACTCCCCTACGCCTCGCAGGACGCCACTATCCTAGCACAATCCCTTCCAACCCAAACCGTCGTAAACCCCAGCGCCGCTGCCATGTATGCATGCACTCGACAGTCAGACCAGCCACTCAGAGAAAAGACACAAGGTACGAGTGTGTAGAGTGCAATGTTGCGTTGTGCCTTCAGCCATGTTTCAGAGAGTACCATAACTTCCTACACTACTGAAACTGTGTGGGATGGCGATATGACACTCAGTATAATGGTAAGGCCAGTCAGTATGTGCTAAGTCTTATATAAAGTTGAAACGGGTGTAATGTTTTCGGGAAAGTAATGTATAAGTTGAGAAATAGTGTAAGTTGAAAGAAGTGATATCAAAACTACACCCACTGTGTAAATCTGCGAAAATATGACGCTCAGTATAACACTCTGGTCAGTAAATATGTGATAGCAAGAATATAAAATGGAAACGGGTGTAATGTTAGCAGGAAAGTAACGTATAAGTTGAAAAATAGTGTAAGTTGTAACAATTGATGTCACGAGTACACCCACTGTGTAAATCTGCGAAAATATTACGCTCAGTAGAACATTCTGGTCTGTAAGTATGTGATAGGAATGATATAAAGTGGAAAAGGGTGTAATGTTAGTAGGAAAGTAATTTATAAGTTGAATACTAGTGTAAGATGAAACAAATGATATCGAGATAACACTCACTGTGTAAATATGCGATAATATGACGCTCAGTAGAATAGTAAGGTCTCAAATTATGTGATATCAATTATATCAAGTGGAAACATGTGCAATTTTAGTGGAGAATTATTATATAAGTACAAAAATAGGTTGTAAGTTGAAATAGTAGTCATAGCGACTTCACCGTCTGTGTTATTATGCGCTATTATTACGCTAAATATTTACGTAAGGCCTGAAACTATCTCAAAACAGTTCTCAAAAGTGGAAAAGTGTATAATGTTATTAGGAAAGTATTATGTAAGTTGAAAAAACACAATACGAGTTGAAACAACAGTCACAGTGAGTTCACTCACTACGTAAATAAGCGTTAACATTACGCTAAATGTTATCGAAAGGCCTGTGAATACGTAAAAACAGTTCAATAAAATGTAAAATGGTATAATGTTATTGGAGATGTATTATGTAAGTAGAAAAAATGATATGTATCATGATTCAGGAATGTTAGCGATTCATTGTGACCAGTCTGCCCGATTTTGCTCGGTTCGCACGATGGTACAATGATTATTTCAGCTCTATTTTTGTGTAAAATCCAATTTACTCTTGTATCACATGTTTTTATGTTTGTAATAAATACATATCTACTTACTTTCATTGGTTTCCCAGACTTATAATACCATAGAAAACGTGAGAGCCTCAGACCACCTACAGAGAACACGGTACCAGGTGTGACGAAGGTATACCTGTTTAGGCAACTTATGGACCCCGGTGAACACTTTCTTCGTGATTGACCATTGTTTCTGACCAAAAGCGAAAGTTTTAGCAAAAAAAATTTGGGTCTAAAAATGGTCGGGACTGGGGGGTAGCAGTGGTGAAAAAGTGGTCGGGACAGGGCGGGTTAAGGAAACGCAATAGGAGATACAGGATTTTTGATAGTCAGCCTACTGAGGAAAATTTTATTGCATACAAAAAAGCACGGGCTGAGGCAAGGAGAATAATAAGAAGGGTGAAACGGCGGTCCTTTATGTCCATGGTGACACGTACTACACCACTAAGTAAAGTCTGGTCCATTATTAAAATATTAAATAATAAGCACCCAAATATACCAGTGACCACTCTGCAGGTGAACAACACCATCTATGACGATCCCATGGGCATCGCTAACATCCTTGCCAGGAGTTTTTCTCATGTAAGTAACTCAGGTAATTATGATCCATGGGAGGGGGTTGGTGATAGCCAATACCTTCTTCAGGCACAAAATGATCCACAGGTATACATGGCGAGTGATGAGAAGGGTGGGTGGTGAACTGAATGAAAGGAAGGCAATGACTGATTATGTGTGTGTGGATGAAAGGATGCGAAGATGTGTAATGGATGCAAGAGCTTATAGAGGTTGTGGGAGTGGACTTTCTGACCACTACTTGGTGGTGGCCAGAATCAAGATCCAAATAAGATGGAGAAATAGAAGAAGGGAAGGATGGGAAGAAGTATTTGCAAGGAGAGTGGAAAGGTTACAAGAGGATGAGAAAAAGGCAGAATATAAGAGAGAAGTGGAGGAACGATTGGGCAAATATGAATTGGAGCAGATGGGGGACGTGGAAGGTGTGTGCAGGATATTCACAGAGTAAATATGTGCAGCATGTGATGTGGTGTGTGGGATGAAGAAAAGACAGAGGGGGGTGAAAGGAACAGCGTGTGGACTGAAGAGGTGAGACAGGCTGTGGCACAAAAGAAGAAAGCATACAATGAATGGATGAGAAATACGGGGGTGGAAAATGTTGAGAGGCGGAAGAGAGAGTTAATTGTAGAAAGGAAGAGAGAGGTGAAAAGATTAGTAAGAGAGAGTAAGAAGAGAGTGGCTGAGGAATTTGGAAGGAATTTGAGTGTAAAGTGGAGGGCCTGTAAGAAAATGTTCTGGAAAGAGGTGAAGAGAGTAAGACAGGGTGGAAGTGAAGTTAGCAGGGGAGTGAAAGGTAAAAATGGTAAATTACTAGTGGAGAAGGGAGAAAAAGTGAGCAGATGGAGAGAACACTTTAAGGAATTTGTTGAACATAGAGAATGGATGTAAAGCGAGTATAAGTGGCTGGGGAATGGCTGGGAGAAGGAGGGAGGTGAGAAGACAGGAAAAAATCAGTGGGATAGGAGTTGTGGAAACAATGAAGAAAGATAAATTGGGGAAAGCTCCAGGAATTGATGGAGTGTGTGGTGAAATGCTGAAGCATGAGGGAGAGATAGTAGTAGAATGGATGTGGAAGATGTGCAGATTGGCCTGGGAGGAAGGTAGAGTCCCGGAGGATTGGAAGTCCGGTATAATTATTCCCTTGTACGAAGGAAAAGGGGAAAAGGAAATGTGTGGTAATCATACGGGCATTTGTCTTCTTAGTATAATAGGAAAAGTGTATGGTAGGATACTTACTGACACAGTTAGAGAAAGAACAGAGGAATTAGTTGGAGAAGAATAGGGTGGCTTTAGGAAGGGAAGAGGTTGTGTAGATCAGATATTCATTATTTGATCTTTAGTGGAAAAGTTTCTAGAGAGGGGAAAGAAGTTGTATGCGGCTTTCATGGATTTGGAGAAGCATATGACAGGGTCGATAGACAAGGATTTTGGAAAGTATTAAGAATATATGGAGTAGATGGAAAGTTGTTGAATGCTGTGAAGATTATGTATGATGGTGCTAAGGCTGCAGCGCGTGTGGATGGTGAACTGAGTGAATTTTTCTCTTTGAAGGGGATGTGTCATGTCTCCTTGGTTGTTCAATATGTACATGGATTGGGTAATAAAAGAGATACAATGTAGGGTAGCAGATGGTGGAGTGGCCCTGGTGAGTGAGGGTACTGTTTGGAAACTTCCTGTACTGTTGTTTGCAGGTGATACTGTGTTGTTGAGTGAAGACGAAAGGGAGCTGCAAGGCTTGGTGGATGAGCTTGGGAGTGTGTAAGAAACGGAATCTAAAGGTGAATGTAGGGAAGAGAAAAGTGATGGTCTTTGAGAGAGGTGAAGTTAGTGAATGTACAGTGAGGTTGGATGGTAAGGAACTGGGAAATGTGAGTACGTTTAAGTACTTGGATAGTGTGATGAGTAAGAATTGAGGTTTGGAGGGTGAAGTGCTTGAAAAGGTACAGCAGGGAAGAAAGGTTGCTGGTTCCTAGAAAGCAGTGATAAGAAACAGGGAAGTGAGCATGGAAGTGAAAAAGTTACTACATGACAGTATTGTGATACCAACTCTAACGTATGGAAGTGAAGCTTGGACGTTGTTGGAAGGACGTAAGGCAAGAGTGAGAGCAGTGGAAATGAGTTATTTGAGAGGAGCCTGTGCAGTCACATGGAGAGACAGGCTGACAAATGAGGATATAAAGGAGCGTTGTGGTGTGGGTGTGATGGGAAGCATTAAGAGGGATACACTGAGGTGGTATGGCGATGTGGAGAGGATGGAGGGTGAAAGACTGACGAAGAGAGTGTATGTGAGTGAGGTGGAGGGGAGGGAGAGGGAGGGGGAGGCCGAGGATGAGATGGAGGGACTGGGTGGAGAGGTATATGAGAGAGGGGGGTGTGAGTTGGGAGCGGGGCAGTGAAATGAAAATGGATAGGATGACGTGGTGGCGATTTGTTTGTGGCCACCTCGAACGGGATTGAGGCGTCTGGCAATAGGTAGATAGACAGATATTTTTCAACATCATAAACGCACGGCTGAGCTACAGATGTTAGACTTTGCCACAGAAGACAGACTCCCCGTACAACCAAGAGTTTATGCTAGATGATCTGCTCCTTGCCCTTAAATCCTGTAAAGACACCAGCTCTGGACCAGACACCATCACGTACGGTATGATCCAGCATCTTAATCAAGACAACCTGATTAAGATGTTAGCATTGTACAATGAGATTTGGGCGTCTCGAATGTTCCTAAACTCATGGCACTTTGCACATGTCATACCGATATCCAAAGAGGCTGGTCATCTTATGAATCCTACTTCATTTCGTCCTATTGTGTTGACTTCTTGTCTATGTAAGTTCATGGAACGTATTGTTAATAATAGGCTTCTCTTTGTTTTAAAGTCGAAGAATTTGTTAAATGATCAACAATGTGGCTTCTGTAAATACAGAAGTTCATCAGATCATTTAATGAATTTGGAGCATTGTACTCCAGAGGCATTTGCCAATAAAGAATTCATGATAGGGGTGTTCTTGGACATCCATGAAGCCTATGACATGACATGGCGGCATGGTGTACTAATGAAACTCTATGCTTATGGTTTTAGAGGGAATATGTCTATTTTTATTTCAAATTTCTTAAGGGACAGGACTTTCTCTGTCAAATTGCCCTGTAACGTAACATCGGATATATTTACCCAGGATAACGGGGTGCCACAGGGAAGTGTGCTCAGTCCCACTTTATTTAGCATTATGGCCAATGATATTCTGTCATCAGCTCCCATCACGAGGAATCTTAAATACTCACTCTATGCTGACGCTTGTGCTATATGGCACTCTTCACTTAATGCACAATTTTCGGCTGGGCGGATTCATGCAGCCCTTGATTCCGTCCACCAATGGGCCTTGCAGTGGGGATTTAAGTTTTCCGTCCCTATGTGTGCCACTTTAGTCTTCACTACTCGTAACTTTCCTAATTTGTCCTAAACTTTGGATACTCAGGCAGAACCTTTTCAAAATCCTGTATAGTTTTAGGGAATACATTTTGATCGTCATTTGAACTTCAAAATTCATGTCAATAATTTGATTGCTTGTTGTGATTAACTGTTAAATGTCCTCAAGTACCTAGCGGGTACTACATGGGGTGCCAACAGAAAATCTTTATTAATGGTGTATAAGTCCCTTATTCGATCGAAGTAGACTATGACGCATCTGATCCCACGCTGAAGGGATTGGATGTGTTGCAGAATAAATGTTTGCAAATGTGTCTTGGAGCTGTCTGTTGTACCCGTGTAGCTCGTATGGAAGTGGAGGAGAATGTGCCTCCCCTCTGTATTCGCCGTGACCACCTGGCCTTATCCAATGACATACGAACATCAAGGAAAAGTAATATCGGCAATGTGGCCACTAACCTGCGTCAATACCACCATCTCATGTGGGGGGGCGCATTGGCCACTTGCCATTCACCTCCACTTACTGACTCAGGAGCTTGGTGTGGACCTCAGTGACTGTGACAAGTTGGTGTCAGAAACTATAGCGCCTTGGGAGCCACCCGGCTTTACCTTGGTTGTATCATGGCTCCCAGCACCAAAGGCCAAGGCGCCAGAGGTGGAGGTCCACCAATAACATCATCGTTCGTCACTTCGGGTCCCACCAATTGTACACTGATGGTTCCAAGTCGAATGAATGTGTAGGTGTTAGTGTATGGTCGACCGTATGTGCCATCAGGTATCGTCTGTTGAGTCATACATCTGTGTTTACCTCCAAACTTTTTGCTATTGACAAAGCCATAGACTATGCTCTCAATTCTAAGCATGACTCATTTGTCATATTTTCAGACTCAAAATCAGTCCTTCAGGCGAATGCTTCTTGCACTACGGATTCTAATGAAATCCGGGGCTGCATTGTTAATAAACTGCATTCATGCAACAAGTCCTTCACGCTGATCTGGGTGCCTGGTCATTGTCGTATCTACGGCAATGAGCAGGCTGACCTACTTGCAAAGTCGGCTGTAGAGCTCGAGGAGACTTTTGACGTTTCTCGTGATCTACGATCGAGTCTCTCTCTTGGAAAGATAGCAATAAATCTTCTGTGGCAAGGTCAGTGGACCAGACTAAATATTCCAACATGTAACCCGTACCTGGGTGACTGGGACTCTGCCAATGTCCCAGTCGCCTGGAAGAAAAAGTGTTGGCTTGTTTGTGGCTTAATGCCACCATCCCGACACAGACGAAACCATATATGGAAAGACGATTCCCACCGCAATGTGACATCTGTGATGCGGTGTTATATATCAGTCATATCATTCTGTGCTGTCGGCGATTTATTCGTGAAAGGGCTTCACTTATATATTACTGCAGTGCAGCAGACGTCCCCTTGACCCTTTCCACCATCCTGGGTGATGGGGACATTGTTATGACTGATAAATTGATGGCTTTCTTGAGTGAGACTGGACTAATCAGAGTGATGTGACTTTTTTACTGTATGGTTTTGGTTTTTATCAACTGTAATTATGTATACAGTAAACCCTCAAAGATCCGGATTTTGCGAAGATCCGGATCATTTCTTGGCAAATTTTCAGTTTAAAACATAGGCTACAAGATACACAATTTATTAATTAAAATTTACACAGAAAAATATTTGTACACATTATTATACTTTCCTATTAATTTTATACTGTATTAAATTTAATTTAAATTTTATTGGTTCTCCGGTATCCTTTTGTGAGGCGCGCACATGTGCATGGGGGGGGGGGAATGCGGCCTTGAGGGGACAATGAGCTGAAGCAGTTGACCGAGTGTGAGTCGCGGGAACACATTGACCAAGTGAAAGCACAGTTTTCTTTCTTTACTCTTCCACCATGGCTCCATAAGTTTTCTTTCATATGAGCACATTTATATAATTTCTGGAAGATCCGGACTTTTCCAGATCCGGACAAGGTTATAGCCCCAATTACTCCGGATCTTTGAGGGTTTACTGTATGTTGCATTATTAACCCACTCCATCCCGGCCAATTTTCCACCACTGACACCCCCCCCCCCAATCCCGGCTGATTTTGGATTTTTTTTTGGGGGGGGGCTCAAACCTCCGCTGTTGGTGAGAAACGATGGCAGATCACAGAGAAAGTGCTTACTTGAGACTAGAAATGGTCAAAACAGGTAAGCCATCATGCACCTGGTACCATATTCTGTAAAGGCGCTCGGCTGCTGTTCCGTTTTCTATGGTTGAGGTACATATTGGAAATCACTCAGAATTGGTAGATATTTATAAATTTGGATCAAAATAACATGTAGTACAAGAATATATTGGTTTCACACAAAAATATAGGCAAAATAAGCATTGTTCCATTGAGTGAGCATAGCAAAATCACCTAAATCGGTCACAAATGATTCGCTATGACTGTTGTTTGAACATATATTTCATTTTCTCTACTTACATAATACTTTTCCACTAACATTATACCAGTTTCCACTTTACAGAACTGTTATCACATATTTACAGACCTTACGATTATATTTAGCGAAATATTAAGGCATACTTAGTGAGCGAACTCACTATGAATGTTGTTTCAATTTACAATTTCTTTTTTGAACCTATATAATACTTTTCCCCTAACATTACACCCGTTTCCACTTTATAGAACTGTTATCACATATTTACAGGCTTTACAATTATATTTAGCGTAATATTAATGCATGTGTACAATGAGAGACACAACTATCTTCCCAGTTCTGTCCAAAGATAATTTACATCTGGTAAAATACGGTGAAAATCCAGTCTCTACTACTGCATGTTTCAAATGTTTCGATTTTTCCACTATACAGTATGTTCGTCAAACTTTGGGAAGGTAGTTCTGATAGTGAGTGAACTCGCTATGACTTGTTTCAACTTAACTCTAATATTTAACTTATATAATACTTTTCCACTAACATTACACCTATTTCCACTTTATATAATTGTTATCATATATATACAGGCCTTACTGTTATATTGGGAATCATATTATCGCATACGTACTGTATATGGTGAGTGAACTCGCTATGACTTGTTTCAACTTACACTATATTTTTCAACTTTTATAATACTTTTCCTCTAACATTACACCCGTTTCCACTTTATATAAATGTTATCACATACTTACAGGCCATACTATTATATTGAGCGTCATACTATCGCATATGTACAGGTTTTACTTTTACAGTGAGCGTCATATTATCGGAAGCACACACAGTATCAGTAATGTAACAAGGTGTGATATTCTTTGTCAGGGTGCGGAGGAGAAGGTGGTGAGGGAGGTTGGGAAGGTGGAGAGCGGCGCCCTTTCCCTCTCGTGCTCCTCTTCCCTCTCTCTTTTCCTTTCCCCTTTCCCTTCCCTTTCCTTCCTTTCCCCACATCATAGGGCTGTGGGGAGGAAGTGCGGGATACTGCGGAGCGAAAGACGTGCTGGGGAGCAGCTCCTTCTCGCCTGCCTGCTGGCCACGTACACAGCATGCTCGCCCTGATTCCCTCCCACCACCATTTCCCTTTCACCACTCACTCCTGCCACACCACTTTCCCTTACACCCCTCACTCTCGCCACAGCACTCGCGCGTTCCCCAGACAACACAGAAGGACCATACTTTATTTTCCTTCTCCCCGCACCTTGCCTGTGTATACGTACCAAAAATCACGCACAAAATTTGAAAAATGTGCAAATGACTGACATTGCAATTGCAAAGGTATGGATACGTCGTCGGGTGTCACCGTGACAAAATGTGAGAATGTATCCATACATCGTCGGGATGCCTTGGGTTAATTAGGGTTGACAGTTGACATGTTTGAAATAGTTCCTTCTTTCCAGTGATCTAATACTAATATAGATGTCCCCTACATTAAACCCTATTCCTCGACTGACAGTAACCAGCTGATGAGTACAAGTGTGCAATGTAGAAAGGTATTGGGCACTTACAGTCAATAGTGGTCGGTTGGGCGAGCGAGGTACTTCACTTTCTTGTAAAAATTATGTAAATACATTATACTATATTGTTCAAGCTGTGCTAATTAGCGTCAACGGTTGACGTACATGGAAATGTTCCTGACTCATCTGGATTCCTTTCATATATTGATGTCCCCTATATTAGGCTGTGCCTTGACTGACAGTCACCAGGTGATGAGTGCAGGTATGTAATGTAGAAAGGCATTACATATCTGCAGTCAATGGTGTTCTGTTAGTCAAGGTATTTTTACCATTAGTGTAGGTCTAGCTATTTGTCTCTGTAGGATTTAGTATAGGTTAGCGATTTGTTTGTTAGGTGATTAGTTGTAGGGTCTTTAGATTAGGCTTTTCTTTATAAGTAGTATTAGGGCTACAAAATACAAAACTAAGAAAATAAAACAAATACAAAAAAATAAATAGAATAAAAATTATATATATATATATATATATATATATATATATATATATATATATATATATATATATATATATATCTATATCTATATATATATATATATATGTAAGCGTGCGTGAAAGTGTCTGTATATATGGATGGAAGTGTGTGTGTGTGTGTGTATATATATATATATATTTATATGTGTGTGTGTGTGTGTGTGTATGTGTATATACATATATATATATATATATATATATATATATATATATATATATATATATATAGGGACTTAATGACCAGGGGATTTGGCCCCAGTGGTCGAAAAAAAAAAAAAAAAAAAAAAAAAAGAGAACACCAGACCGCCACTGCTCTTCAACATGGCAGGATAGTGTCGAACTCTCACCCCCCCCCCCTCCCTTTAATAAGTCACCATATACATTCGTGAGTTAACTTGGTCATATTTTCCCCTGATCTCTCTGTTACTGATTAATGAGATCGCCACTTCTCTTCAACATTGCAGATCGTCCGTTTCAAGCTACTGCCCAAACACCTCACACACTCACACCCCCTCCCCTTTTTTACCTAGTTCATGTACCCTAAATAACGAGTATATCGGTTGTTCCATGATGTTTACAGTCCGTTTTTATTACAGTTTGTTTGATCACTGTTCCTATAATATTTGTGACTTTACTGTATATAATTCTGGAGTTATACGAGTTTAATCTTAAGAGTGTCTTAGTATTCTTTGATTCTTCCCGCGAGTCCAACTGTGACCACGGGATTAATATATTCGGGTAACAGGATTCTTCGAATCTTCCCGCAAGTCCAACTGTGACCACGGGATTAACATATTCATGTATCGGTATGCTTCGATTCTTTCCTTAAGTCCAACTGCGACCACGTTTTAGTTTATCCATGTGCATCAGTATTTTTTTAATTTTCCCGCGAGTCCAACTGTGACCACGGGATTAATATATGTGTATCTGTATTCTTTCAATATTAACTTAGTTTGTAAAGATTAAAATCTCCAGTGATGTAGATCCTCATTATTATCTCGTTTGGGTTTATTCACAGTGAAGAGTAATGTGTCTCAGTTCTTAATGCTTAGTAAATCTTAGGTTATGTTAATTCAAGTTCGAGTTTTGTTATCCTCCAAGCTATGGTACAGACGAGATTGAGTGGTCCACAAAGTGTGCTTATTATCTAACGGCTCACGCACTCTCCAAAAGTTGACGCTACCATATCTCCCATAAATACTCTAATAAGGTCACGCTACCCATTTTCTTTAATCTCTAAAATTTCCCAGCATTACACTGGTGTCATTTATTGGTGACTAACTCTCAGCATCATATTGGCGGTGTCATTTATTGATGACTAAAATATTCCGTCATTACACTGGTGGCATTAGTGGTGGTATCAAAAGTTCCTTGTGTTACACGGGTGACCAAATTTTTTGCATTACACTGGTGGCCAAAGCGGTGGGATAAGATATTGTTGTGGGGTAAGATATTGTGGGATTAGATATTGTTGTGGATAAGATATTGATGTGGGTTAGATATTGTTACAGTTAATTAACGAATCGAGTTAGAATCCCTCAGTAACAGTATACTGGAAGCCCACTTAATCTCGCGATATTTCAAGATTTACTGATCTTTAAATCCGGAGGATGAGCAAAATTATTTTTCACTGATAATTAAATGAATATCGAGATGGAAGCGCGACTTATGTATTTTGCGGTTTGGTCTAGTGAAAGGAGGAGTAAAGTGGAAGATAAGTTGTTAACGGAATTAAGGGTCACATGTCAAGGAGAAGAGTGAGACAGTAAAGAAATAAGAGTAAACTCCCCTCTCTTAACATCATGAGCTGGCAAGGTGGTATGTTATTTAAAATTAAAGAGGAGGAGGAGGAGTAACCTTCATCTAGATCTTGGGTAGTGAATGAATTAGACGGGTCAGAAACTCAACTGTCCCCCACGAATCCTTGCTATCATCCATCTTCTAATCCTCACCCAACAATGAGAGCAAAAGGGAGCCTCACAAAGCCTCGCGATATCTCGATTCTAGAACTCCACAAGTTACAGGATATCGATGCAGCAGCACGTCTGGAAATGTTTTTTGAATTAGTTGAGCAATGTGATTCTAATGACGGGATGCACATTCAGACTGCGAAGGGTAGAGTGAGCCCTGAACTTGCCATTTTTATTCATAACAACCAGACAAAGCATCGAGTAGTTTCATGGCTAGCACTGAAGGAAGTTCTTCGAACGGAGTTTGCCATTGAAGTCAGTATTGATCGGGCTTGGCAGGAATTAGAATCAATGTGTTATGATTGGATAGAGTCACCCCAGGCTTTCATGCACTGTTTCATCTGCCAGCATGAAGAGATAAAACATAAATTCCCTAAAGAAAAGTTCCCTAACCGTGACAGAGCAATCAAACGGAAGGTGTGGTATGGCTTACCTCTCCCATCACGAGAGAAACCCTAGGGATACCTAGATGATGAGTACCCAGTAAAAAAGTTCCTAGATAGAGTAGAACATGAACGTCAGTTGTTGGAAGTGAGTCAGACCCCTCGTGTCAATGCGGTGCCTGCCGAGAATAAAGTCAAGGAAAGGAAACTCGAGAATCAGCCGTTGCTGTACACCTCGGGGAAGCAGACAGATCACTTGAGTCTGGTTGGGTCAAAAGACGAAGTGGAAGAATTAAAATGCCAGGTCCGTGAGCTCAAATCAAGCCTAGTGCTGGTGAAAAAGGGCAACCTAGCAACTCCAGAACATCTAGTGGTAAATATTGTGCCCACTGTTTAGCCTCATCACACAGTCTCCAAGAGTGTTGGCGGAAACCTCCTCCTGGACATTGTTTTGACTGCCGCAGACCTGGATGCCATCATGGAGACCTAGGGTGTCCTGGACGTAATTGGAAACCTCTAGAACAAAATGACTCTAAATCGAAAGATTCACAAAATCCACACCAGACGTTATGACTAACCGGTGGTCATACATCTCCCACCATCAGTGTAGTGATTAATGGAAAGATAGTAGAAGCTGTAGTTGATACCGGGAGTAGCTACACTCTAATTATGGAATCAGCTGTCAAGCGAATTGGGGGAGAAGTAAATGCATGGCAAAATGCACTTCGTTTGCATGGAGTCACAGGCGCCCCTTTAAGAATTTTAGGAATGCTGCAGGCATAAATCGGAGTTGGAGATGAGAAGATCCATAAACAATGGTTCCCGGTAGTGCCAAATTCTTATATTAATACGGATCTGCCCCTAGGTTGTGATGTACTAGGTCAAGCTCCTCTCATGCGGGATGGAGTAAGGAGAGTCATGGTATGGGGAGGCGCCCCTTATGTTATGAATCATATCCACCGACAAAAGAACAAAGTTGAAAGAGTGAAGGCTGACCCAGTTGAACCCTCCAAACCATCACACACTTCTCACAAATCAATCTTGTTACCACCATTATAGTAGATCCATATCAGTCTAAGTTTATGTCCATTCTTGTAAGAGAAGACCCATGCACTAACCTTATCATTTATCCTCAACCTAGGGTCAGTCATAACAGTCACCCCAACGTGGTCAAAGTCAGTTCTGAGAATTCAATCTACTTCCCTCTCAGTAATGCGACTAAGAAGGAGAAGGCATTTCGTAAGGGGACAGTCATTGGATCGTACGAGAGTATTGATAATCCACCTCCTGATAGGGTTAATGTCACTAAAATTCACAATGACCTACTCCCAGAAAATGATGAAGGCAGACAAAGCAGGACATGTGTTCAGAGGTTGAAAGAATTGATTGGAGAACTAAACTGGTAACATCTCACTAGTGCTCAGCAAGAAGACTTATCTCAGTTAATCTTTAAGCACGACCCCCTCTTTATTCTCAACAAAAGGTAGGACTTATCAGTGGCCCTCCTGTTCATATCAAAGTAGCTGATCCCTAGCCCAGTCGTGGACTCATGTACCATTATCCCGAACAAGCAAAACAGATCATTGCGGATATGCTAAAAGATATGGAGGACAGAGAAATCATAGAATGATCTACCAGCTGTCACCCACTGAACTTGTAAATAAGCCGGATGGTAGCAAACGCATGTGCCTTGATTATCGTCATGTGAATCAACACCTCACGACTGACATCTACTCCCTCCCACAATTGGATGAACTAGTTGAACAAGTAGCTGAACATCATTATTATGTCACTCTTGACATGTGAGAGGCGTATTTCCAAATTCTGTTAGATGAAGAAAGTCGTGACCTCACTACCTTCAGTAACGAGGTTGCATTATACAGATTCAGACGACTCCCATTCGGACTTAATTGCTCCCCTGTGATCTTTTCCAGGCAAATGAGTTCAATACTAACACCCCTCCTACAGAAAGAGTGGGTCAGAAATTTCTTAGATGATTTGATTCTTTGGGCTCCAGACTTTCCAATATTACTAGACTGCCTGAGACAGCTTTTCCAGGTACTTACTAAAAATGGAGTGAATGTAAATCTCCGTAAATGCAAATTCGGCCTTAAAGAAGTCACCTTCCTAGGTAATCAGATTTCTGCTGAGGGAAGGAAACCTGATCCGAAGAATGTTAAATCAGTCGCGAAGATGAAGCCTCCCACCACAGTAAAGGAAGTAAGGCGATTTCTAGGAATGTGCGGGTTTTACAGAAAACATGTTCCATCATTTGCAAAGATTGCTGCGCCCCTCACCAACTTAACTAAATATCGTGTAACTTTTACCTGGACGGACGAATGCCAGGAATCTTTTGAACATCTCAAGTCTTGCCTCTACAGATGCTAGTAACACTCAAGTTGGCTGAGTCCTGAGCCAGATTCAATCAGATGGTACCAGCAAGCCAATCGGGTATTTCTCTAAAAAGTTGAACCCCTGTGAGACTCGATATTCAGCGACAAATAAAGAGGCCCTAGCTGTAGTCCTTGCGTGTCGTAACTTCCATTATTATCTGTGGGGTACACGTTTTACTGTAGTTACTGATCACCAACCTCTCACTAGTATATTCAAGTGGAAGACTAAATCGCCTCGAATGAATCGATGGATCCTGGAAATGTGAGAATATAACTATGACATCCAGTATCTCAAGGGTAAGAAGTTTTGTAGCAGATCAGTTGTCACGCCCAGTTTGAGTAGTAGTCCGTCCACCTGAAGCCACCTGGCTCAGGTTAGATGAAGAACAAATGAAGGCTCGTCAAAGAGAAGACCTTGTGTAGGGAGAACTAGCGCAGTATCTCGAAGGTGGTAGAGTTCCAGCCAAAAGACTACCCAAAACCACCTTAGATCAGTTTGCCTTAATAGATGAAGTGTTATATTTTGTGCAGGAGAAGGCAGATGGTAGTCTTCATTACAGTGTCATAGTCCCTCGTGCCTTGGTCGTACAGGCCCTTCAACATGCACATGAGTTAACTGGTAATCTAGGTCAAAAGAAAACTATCAAAAAGGCAGAAGAACTATGTTACTGGCAAAATCTTAAGGTTGATGTGTGTGAATAAGTCAGAAAATGTGTAACTTGTCAGAGATTCAAAGGGGACACTGGATTGCAGCAACAGTGGAAGGAATTGCCTCCAGTGAATAAGCAGCTGGAGAGGATACGGATAGATCTTACTGATAAATTTGCTGGAGTCCAGGGTTACCGTTACGTTCTTACAGTAGTTTTTTTTTTTTTTTTAATGTGTTCGATTCTGGGGATAGGCTTCACAGCCTGCTCTCAAGGCCCAGTAGTCCTCCTGCATATCATACACCTCTACATGTCACCACTTCGGCGCTAACACCCACCGTCCATATTGAATACATGCTTGGGATGTCTCATACAGAACTGGTGTATTGGTATTAGCGGGGGTATTTTTGCAACATGTCAATGGATCTTCTGGTAGATCGGTAAAGTCTGCTTTTATGAAATTCAAATCCTTAAACTGTTCCCTGCCCCAGCGGGGATATGAACCTGGGTCCGGTAGGACAGCAGGCCACCTCTCTACCGATTGAGCGACCGCCTCCCCATTATAGCCGATCTGTTAGGTTTTTCCCCCTCAAAACTTTACAATCCACACACATCATAGACAAACTCGGGCAGTATGTGGCAGACTATGGCACACCTCGTAGTATCGTCCTGGGCAACAGAGGCGAGACCACCAGCAGAGCTTTTCAGTGATTCTGCCAGCAACACCAAATCACCCTCTACTACACGACCCCCTATCATCCCCAAGGGAATGGCGTCACGAGCAGATCCATCAGACCCTGAAGTCAGTCCTCTCCCCCCTATGTCAGGGCCACTCTCTCTGATGGTCCCAACTGCTCCAGCCATGTCAGATTGCCATGAATCAGGCAGTCCATACATCCATGGGACAGCAACCCTACTGCACCTTCTTCTCTCGCCATCCACCTAGGCCGGTCGGTGCATCCTTACCCTCTGTCGACAGTGAGCAAGATGAGATGGCTGTTGCCCATGCTGTCATTCGGAAAATGCACCAGAAGATGATGCGTCAGTATAGGGACATGGCGGAAAAATCAGACGATTGTAGTTGGAACCCTTGTGTGGATTAAGAGGAAAACTGGCACTTAGTACGTGTCAAAAACTTAATGTGAAATGGAATGGTCTGTGCCGTCTAGTGGAAGTGTTGATGGATGGAAGTGTGTACGTGGTGGAAAATGTGTTCACTGGGAAAAGGGTAAAAAGAGCCGCAGGACAAGTGAAGCCCTATTATGGAGGTGAAGAGTGGCTCGTAGAACCCCTGGAAGAGGTCTTTGAACCTGTTCTGATTGATGAACAATTACTGCCCCGTGAGAGACGCCTTCCCCGAAGACTTGTTGAAGAATGTTGAGTGTCAAAGCTGGTTATTGCAGTTTTAAGTTAAGAGATGGTTAGGAAAATGTGTGCAAGTCAGACTGTCAGACTATTGACTGGGACAGTTAGGGTTCAAGAGGAGTTTCATCTTACATCGAGGGTTCACAGGAGCTCGGGTTATGGGCACAGCCCAGTTGAGTGGAAAATTAGGGTGTCTTAATTTGGGGGGCAGTGCGCACCTACCTCTCAAGTTACAGTCAACATGGTCTAGGTTGGAACAGTGACTTCAGGACCTGACAGGCGCTCGTCAATGGCTAGGTGGAGAGCTGGAAGCGTAAGAATGAATGGATGAGAGTGTGAGTGCGATTAGTCTGGTGTGAATGGGAAGTGCCCCTGGGACGATCCTGGCAGCGAGAGTACTGGTCAGTCTGGGTGAGACGACCATTTTGTCACCCAGGCAGGAGGTTGGCTGGGGAACACCTCTTCACTGGATTTCGAGAGTACAGTGGCAGAGAAGCAACCCCCTGGGGTATGTGCTTTTTCTTGTGGACCAACAGGTGCCACTTATAGGAGGAAGAGTCAGGGAAATCTTTGTTCATACAGAGTGGTTCACAGTCAAGTTTGGTAAGTCCGTCCCGTCTGCACACATGTCCCTAGGAAATGTAGGTGGATGATTTGAATGTTGACTTCCGATGTTTATTTATTTATTTATTTTTTTCCGGAGGAAGGACCCGTGTAGTGCCATCATTTTAAGTATTAGTATAAGTTAGTGTAAGGTAGTATTGTAAGTGTAATCTTAGGCATTATTATAAATATAGTCTGTACAGTTCATTAAACCGTTAATCTTTTATTTAAGTCCAGTCTTAGTTGATATAATATGAACATGATTCTGATTCTGATATTGATAGTACTAAGTCAAGTATTAATGTAAGTATGATTGTTATACATATGGACCAGCACTGACCAACAAAGACGTGTAACCGCGAAAGTTTAGTAGAAATTAAAAATCATGAATGTCTTTCCTCGTATTCTAATCTAGAGATTTATACGCCGAATTTAATAATATTCCCCTTTTGAACTATGCAGTGGTGATTGAGAGCTATCTGAGTAAGGTTGCTGATGGTAATTATTAGTGAAGCACGAAATTCATGTTATTGGAGTCTTGTTTACAGTCACGTGGGCATAGGAAGCTCGCACGGGTAATGAAACTGTTTGAATTCCTAATTGATTTGGCTTCATTATGATAGTAGTTCCTGTGCGCTTATCAAAAAAAATTCAACATCGTAAGTCATTTTGCTACATGTCAAGTGCAAATGTATCTCTCGCATTCTTAGAAATCCTAGAGAGTCGAAAATAATACAAAGTAATTAGTTAAAGTTTTAGCCGATTCCCAGACACTGTCTTGGTTTAGTATAAAAAGGCATGAGTCGGCAACAGCCGCTGGGGGGGACTTTGATGAATGGTCGTGGAGAGGGCAGACGTGTGCTGAATTCTTCTCTACCTGCAGGGTTGCCTCACCGGCATTAGTTTTGTTTTTGTTCGCCACTAAGGCGTTTTTTAAATAAAGTTAGGGTAGCTAGTACTCATTTTCCTCCCTTCCCTATTTAGAGATACAATAGGTGTTTGTGTCTTTTTCTGAGTTTACCTTTGCTTACTCACCCACGGAAAGTCCCCTCCCACTGATCGCTCTGGGGAGTGAATAAACATGGTCGGGCCTCCCTGGATTGGTTTGAGAGGGCAACATTAGCCTTAGGTGTTTGGACCCGAGTCATTCGTCCCTTGCTCGTTTTTCTTTTCTTCCTCTTCCCACTTCCCCCTTTAAGGGGAAGTGGTAACTATGGCAGACGCCCCTACTGCCTCCCTCCCCCTTCAGGGAGGGAGGCGGTCCTGACCGACCGCTGACTGTCTCACTGACTGACGTCACGACTGACTGCCCTTGGACTAGTGCTCCACTCGACATCCCTGTACATAATGCTAAATATGTCATTCTCCACACAACTGGTTCTACTTCATTGGCTAGTCTCAATCCCTTTCTCATCAAGAAAGTAATTGACGGCCGTGCTGGTGAAGTTGAACAGGTTAAAAAACTTGCCTCTGGAGACCTCCTTGTCAAAAAAATAAACTCAAGCCAAGTTAAAGATTTGCTTAAGCTACGTAAGTTTCATTGCTATTATGTCGAGCCAAAGATCCCTCACTCCATGAATTCCTGCAAGGGAGTTATCACTTGCAGGGACCTCATGGTAATGGATGAGGACGATATTGTGCAGGAACTTACTGGCCAAGATGTTATTGCTGCACGTTTTATTACCAGGTTTACGGAAGGCATCAGGAAGAAGACCGCCACTATTGTTTTAACTTTTGGCAGGACCTCACTTCCCTCAAACGTCAAAGTGGGATATGAAATTTTAAATGTCAGACCCTACATCCCCAATCCCCTTAGATGCTCTAAATGCCAGATTTATGGGCATGCATAAAAGGTTTGTCGGGCTTCTCAATCAGTGTGTGGTATCTGGTAATTTACCAATATGCTGGGAATCGAACCAGGGACTCTCAGATGAGAGCCAGGCAGCATACCATTACACCACGACCAGGTAAAAGTTAACTCACGTTGTCACAATCTTGTAACCAACGTCCCTCCGCCCCCACTGTGGGCATCAAGAGGATGAGTGGGGGCGGAGGGACGTTGGTTACAAGATTGTGACAACGTGAGTTAACTTTTACCTGGTCATGGTGTAGTGGTATGCTGCCTGGCTCTCATCTGAGAGTCCCTGGTTCGATTCCCAGCATATTGGTAATTAACCAGATGATTTTTCCTGTGTACAGTACAGGTTTCTCCCTTCAGTGTGTGGTAGGTGTGCAGTTCAGGGTCATGATGCTGATCACTGCCCTTCAGAGTCTGTGAGTTGCTTTCATTGTCAGGGTGCTCACTCCACTTCCTCGAGGATTGCCCAAAATGGAAGGAGGAGAAAGAGATCTGCACAGTGAAAGCCACAGAAGGCATATCCTATTACAATGCCAGGAAGAAGGTAAGGGAGTCGCATGGTAAGGCCTAATGTCTCCTATGCATCGGTGGTTATGTCCCGGCCTGTGATGTGCACTGTGGAGACTCAGACTGACCCAGAACCAAGCGCTTCTGTCACTCACATTGCACCATCGTCTGGTCCTGCTATTCATTCCGACTCTTCCTCTGACACCCTTGCTCCATCTTCATACTCTTAGGCCGCTGCTACTTCTCTGGCAGTGTGACCTAAACAGAAGTCAGACAAACCTGAAAAAACTAACTTGACAACCCTTACCAAGTCACAACCTCATGTCTTACCTGCTCCTGGTCCAGCGAGGGAGAGAAAGGGTAGCTCATCCTTGGTGGACTCTGGAAGCCTCATTATTGATGAGCAAATAGAGGTTTCTGTCAGCAAGCACCGGGATAGGTCCCCCGGTAGTCGCTCGCCTGCTGGTGGGCAACAAAAAAAGGCCAAGCACACTGACCCCCAAGTAAATCTTAAATCACCGCATTCACTGTGTTTCAGTGGAATTGTAGGGATCTCAGGAATAAACTACACAATATAGCAATCTTGCTTTCCATACACAGGCCAAACGTTGTTTGTTTACAGGAGACGCGCCTGGAGGATCACCCTGATCCTCCACAGTTCAAATACTACCACCCGTATAGAAGATATGAAGGTCACGGAGTTGCCATATACACACATAAATCACACGCACAAACGGAAGTGATTCTAAATTCTACTCTGGAAGTGGTCGCGTGCAGAGTAAAATTTAATAACACGTATCTGTCTATTTGCTCCTTGTACTGTCCTCCACATGGTCCCATTGATAGTGATGCTTTAAATTCACTATTTGAACATCTTCCTGGCAATAAGTTAGTGTTGGGCGATTTAAGAGCCCATCACCATCAATGGGCAGCTTGAGGGTCGATGGTCATGGGGAGCAAGTAGCCGACCTAATACTACAGTCCAACCTCTGTCTTCTGAACGATGGTAGAGCGACTCATGTAGATGATCGTACTGGTATCTTTTCAGCCATTGACTTATCTCTGGCCTCCCCTGGTATACATCAAGATTTCTCGTGGGACCCTTATGACGATTCCTTGGGAAGTGATCATTTACCCATCTGTCTTTCTTATACATGCGACATTGTTTCGGACCCTCCACCTCCAAAATTTAACTATGAGAAAGCAGACAGGGGATCCTTCTCAAGGATCACCAATTTAGATATATCTGGGGAGACCATAGATGTTAAAGTCGAAAATGTAACTAATTCCATATTACACGCAGCTGAGGCTGCTATTCCCAAGACTTCTACAGTTCATGCGAAGCATAGAGCACATTGGTGGAAGCCAGATTGCCGACAAACATTAAGGAAACGCAATAGGAGATACAGGTTTTTTGATAGTCAGCCCACTGAGGAAAATTTTATTGCATACAAACAGGCACGGGCTGAGGCAAGGAGAATAAAAAGAAGGGTCAAACGTGACTCCTGGTGGTCCTTTGTGTCCACGGTAACTCGTACTACACCATTAAGCCGAGTTTGGTCCACTATAAGAATATTAAATAATAAAGGCCCATACTTCCCTGTCACCACCCTGCAGGTAAACAACACCATCTATGACGAGCCCGTGCACGTTGCTAACATCCTCGCCAAGAGTTTTTCTCATGTAAGTAGCTCAGCCAATTATGATCGTGTTTTCAACATCATAAATGCACGGCTGAGCTACAGTTAATAGACTTTGCCACAGAATCCGTAGACTCCCCGTACAATCAAGAGTTTATGCTAGATGAATTGCTCCTTGCCCGTAAATCCTGTAAAGACACCAGCCTTGGACCAGACACCATCACGTACGGTATGATCCAGCATCTTAATCAGGCCAGCCTGATTAAGATGTTAGCATTGTACAATGAGATTTGGGCGTCTCGAACTTTCCCAAACTCATGGCACGTCATACCAATACCCAAAGAGGCTGGTCGTCTTATGAATCCCACTTCATTTCGTCCTATTGTGTTGACTTCATGTCTATGTAAGGTCATGGAATGAATGGTAAACAATAGGCTTCTTTTTGTTTTAGAGTCGAAGAAATTGTTAAATGATCAACAATGTGGCTTCCGTAAATACAGAAGTTCACTAGATCATTTAATGAATTTGGAGCATTGTATTGCAGAGGCATTTGCTAATAAAGAATTCATGATAGGGGTGTCCTTGGACATCCATAAGGCCTATGACATGACATGGCGACACAGTGTACTGATGAAGCTCTATGCTTATGGTTTAAGAGGAAAATTGCCTATTTTTATTTCAAATTTCTTAAGGGACAGGACTTTCTCTGTCAAATTGCCCCATAACATAACATCGAATATATTTATCCAGGATAACGGGGTGCCGCAGGAAAGTGTGCTTAGTCCCACTTTATTTAGCGTTATGGTCAATGATATTGTGTCATCAGCTCCCATCACGAGGAATCTTAAATACTCGCTCTATCCTGACGCTTGTGCAATATGGCACTCTTCCCGTAATGCACAATTTTCGGCTGGGTGGATTCAAGCAGCCCTTGATTCCGTCCACCAATGGGTCTTGCAGTGGGGATTTAAGTTTTCTGTGCGTAAGTGTGCTGCTGTAGTTTCTACGATTCGTAACGTGCCTAATTTATGCTTAACTTTGGATAATCAGGCGGTACCTTTTCAAAATTATGTAAAGTTTTTGGGAATACATTTTGATCATCGTTTGAACTTCAAAATTCATGTTAATAATTTGATTGCTTGTTGTGATAAACCAGTAAATGTCCTCAAGTAGCTAGCGGGTACTACATGGGGTGCCGACAGAAAATTTTTATTAATGGTGTATAAGTCCCTCATTTGATCGAAGCTAGACTATGGTGGACAGGTGTATGGCTCGGCATCCAATGCCACGCTGAAAGGATTGGATGTGTTGCAGAATAAATGTTTGCGAATGTGTCTTGGAGCCGTCTGGTGTACCCGTGTAGCTCGTATGGAAGTGGAGGCGAATGTGCCTCCCCTTCATATTCGCCGTGACCACCTGGCATTATCGTACGGGTTATGAACATTAAGGAAAAGTAATATCGTCAATGTAGCCTGTACCCTCCTGTGTCAATACCACCACCTTCTGCGGGGGGTGCGTCAGCCACTTGCCATTCGCCTCCACTTACTGACTCAGCAGCTTGGTGTGGACCTCAGTGACTGCGACAAGTTGGTGTTAAAAAATATAGCGCCTTGGAAGTCACCTGGCTTTACAGTTGATGTTTCCTGGCTCCCAGCACCTAAGACCAAGGCACCAGAGGCAGAGGTCCACCACTTGTTTCGTAATATCATCATTCGTCACTTGGGGTCCCACCAATTGTACACCGATGGCTCCAAGTCGAGTGAATGTGTGGGTGCAAGTGTGTGGTCGATTGAATGTGCCCTCAGGTATCGATTGCCGACTCATACATCTGTGTTTACCTCCGACGTTTTTGCTATTGACAAAGCTATAGACTCTGCTCTCAATTTTAGACATGACTCATTTGTCATATTTTCAGACTCAAAATCAGCCCTTCAAGCAATTGCTTCCTGTTCTACGGACTCTAATGAGATCCAGGGACGCATTATTAATAAATTGCATTCGTGCAACAAGTCATTCACGCTGATCTGGGTGCCTGTTCATTATCGTATCTACGGGAATGAGCAGGCTGACTTACTTGCAAAGTCAGCTGTAGAGCTCGGGGAGACCTGGGACGTTCCTCGTGATCTACGGTCGAGTCTCTCTCTCGGAAAGAAATCAATAAATCTTCTGTGGCAAGGTCAGTGGACCAGACTAAATATTCCAACTTGTAAGCCGTACCTGGGCGACTGGGACACTGCCAACTGTCCCAGTCGTCTTGAGGAAAAAGTGTTGGCGCGATTATGGCTTAATGCCACCATATTAACACACATGAAACCTTATATGGAAAGACAATTCCCACCGCACTGTGATATCTGTGATGCGGTGTTATCTATCTGTCATATCGTCCTGCGCTGTCGGAGATTTATTCGTGAACGTGCTTCACTTATAAATTACTGCGGCGCAGCAGACGTCCCCCTCACCCTTTCCACCATTCTGGGTGATGGGGACATTGTTATGACTGATAAATTGATGGCTTTCCTGAGAGAGACCGGACTGATCAGAGTGATGTGACTTTTTTACCGTACGGTTATGGTTTTTATCAACCGTAAATATGTATATGTTGTACTGTTAATTAGGGTTGACAGTTGACGTATTTGAGATAGTTTCTCCACCCACTGATCTATTTCTAATATTTCCTCGACTGACACTCACCAGCTGATGAGTGCAAGTGTGCAATATAGAAAGGTATTGGGCATTTGTGGTCGATGGTGGTTTGTTGGGCGAGGTTCTTCACTTTTTGTACATAATATGTAAACATACTCTAACATCTTGCTTAAGTTATTCTAATTAGGGCCGACAGCTGACGTATATGGAAATGTTCCTGACTCGCCTGGTTTTCTTTTATATATAGTCCCCTATATTAGGTTGTGCCTCGACTAACAATATTGATGTCCCCTATATTAGGTTGTGCCTCGACTAACAGTCACCAGGTGATGGGTGCAGGTATGTATAGTTGAAATGCATTACATATCTGCAGTCGATGTGTTCTCTTGGTCGAGGTCTTTTTACCATTAATGTAGGTTTAGTTATTTGTCTCTTTAGGATTTAGTATAGGTTAGCGATTTGTCAGTTCGGTGATTAATTTTAAGTTCTTTAGATTAGGCATTTTTGGTTATAATGTAAGGTAAAAAAATATGAAAATATAAAAAAAATTATAATAAAAATACAAAAAAATTATAAAACAAAAATTATTATATATATATATATATATATATATATATATATATATATATATATATATATATATATATATATATGTACGTGTGCATGAAAGTGTGTACCTTCATATGCATGGATGTGTGTATGTATGTATGTATGTATGTATATATATAAATAAATAAATATATAATATATATATATATATATATATATATATATAACTGCCTTAATGACCAGGGACTTCGGCCCCAATGGTCGAAGGCAAAAAAAAAAAAAAAAAAAAAAAAAAAAAGAGAACACCGGACCGCCACTGCTCTTCAACATTGCAGGATAGTGTCGAACTCTCACCCCCCCCCCTCCCTTTAATAAGTCACCATATACATTCGTGAGTTAACTTGGTCATATTTTCCCCTGATCTCTCTGTTACTGATTAATGAGATCGCCACTTCTCTTCAACATTGCAGATCGTCCGTTTCAAGCTACTGCCCAAACACCTCACACACTCACACCCCCTCCCCTTTTTTACCTAGTTCATGTACCCTAAATAACGAGTATATCGGTTGTTCCATGATGTTTACAGTCCGTTTTTATTACAGTTTGTTTGATCACTGTTCCTATAATATTTGTGACTTTACTGTATATAATTCTGGAGTTATACGAGTTTAATCTTAAGAGTGTCTTAGTATTCTTTGATTCTTCCCGCGAGTCCAACTGTGACCACGGGATTAATATATTCGGGTAACAGGATTCTTCGAATCTTCCCGCAAGTCCAACTGTGACCACGGGATTAACATATTCATGTATCGGTATGCTTCGATTCTTTCCTTAAGTCCAACTGCGACCACGTTTTAGTTTATCCATGTGCATCAGTATTTTTTTAATTTTCCCGCGAGTCCAACTGTGACCACGGGATTAATATATGTGTATCTGTATTCTTTCAATATTAACTTAGTTTGTAAAGATTAAAATCTCCAGTGATGTAGATCCTCATTATTATCTCGTTTGGGTTTATTCACAGTGAAGAGTAATGTGTCTCAGTTCTTAATGCTTAGTAAATCTTAGGTTATGTTAATTCAAGTTCGAGTTTTGTTATCCTCCAAGCTATGGTACAGACGAGATTGAGTGGTCCACAAAGTCTGCTTATTATCTAACGGCTCACGCACTCTCCAAAAGTTGACGCTACCATATCTCCCATAAATACTCTAATAAGGTCACGCTACCCATTTTCTTTAATCTCTAAAATTTCCCAGCATTACACTGGTGTCATTTATTGGTGACTAACTCTCAGCATCATATTGGCGGTGTCATTTATTGATGACTAAAATATTCCGTCATTACACTGGTGGCATTAGTGGTGGTATCAAAAGTTCCTTGTGTTACACAGGTGGTCAATTTTTTGGATTACAAAGTCATGTTTATTATGTATAGGAAGACAGCCATTACCTGTGGGGACATACATAATAATGAGGTACATCAACTCATTGTTCCCACTGCTTTAATACCTGCAGTACTCCACATCATAACACACCTCATTCTACTGACCTCCTTCATTTGCCCCTTACAGAGTCTAGTGCAGAGTGTTTGTGACTGTAGATCATTTCTCACTCTACTGTATTCTCGTAGCTGTCAAGAGTGAAGATCGTTCATGTCAATCATCTGTGGAGATATAGACAATGAAGTACACTTGATGTGAAATTGAGTACCTGCTGGACACCGAAGATGAAAAGAGTGCCCAGGAGAGTGATGGAGTCCTTGACAGCACTAGCAATCCAGGTTTTCTCGCCCATGGCACAGAGGAGGTTAGCCTTCCCTCGGTCAATGCTCAGGGCCCTGTAGTTATGAGGGATGACTCGACACACGCTTCAGGAAAAGTGCATGTTCCAGACTCAGTGGGAACTAGATAGCAGAGGCGACGGTGGTGACCTACCAGGCTGGAAGATTATGATAATCATACTGTACATGGGTAGGAGTAGGTGGTTGTGTCAGGGATGGCACAGGTTAGAGGGAGGGGCAGATTTTTGCCAGTAGGATTAGGTTAGTGGTTAATATCTGGAGATGTGAGGAACATTTTAGAATTTCAGTGCTATGCTGTAGGATTTGGTTAATATTTACTACAGCAGATGTGATGAACATTCTGGAAGTTTTGGCATGTCTGTTTTGTTTACTTTCTAACCTTAGGAATTGGTTCTTGTCATTGTTTTTACTGTACATTATTAATTTACATGCATTATTGCATGGGCAAACGCGAGTTCTGTCTAAAACTCTTGAATATGCATTATTGCGTGAAAAATGTAAGTCCTCTTCTAGGCTCTGGAGTTTTCTGGGCTATTCCTGGTAGGTGCAGTCGAGGGAAGGGTATATAAACTACTATCCCACTACCAGGACTGTTTAGTTCACCAGAGAAACAGACAGACTGAGTTAGTGTGCTGCCAGTTAGCAAGGGCCATTCAGTCAGTGAGAGTCAGCGAGTCAGTAATGGACAGTAAAGGGGGTATCACACGGTACCTGAAATCATAGTTTGCCAACGAAATCGTGAAAACCACCCACGAAACCGTGGTAGCCGCCGAGGATTTCGTCAACAAAACTGAATTCCATCCAAACCCATTCCTGCCCACGGAATCAGGAACAAAACGATTTCTCTGATAGCAGAGCAAGCTGAATGGAGAACTTGAAGGCTGTACTGGAGTATTTTGTTTATTTTTTAAAGGCTGTGACTTGCATGAGGTTAGTATCCCCGTTGTTCGATCATTTTCCCTGTTATATATTCGCTCCTTTCTTGATTACCATGCTATCCCTCCCTTCCTTGTCCCCCCAGCACAGCTCCGACTACTTGAAGTGGTACAAAATCGAGTGATGCATCTCATTCTTTGCTGCCTCAGGCCAGCCAAAATAGTCAACATGCTCCAGGAACTCAGTCTGTGCCCCATCACCGATTGCATTCTTATGCTTGGATTCTGCTTTGCCACATAGTGTTTGACCACAATTACATCACCTTCTTCATCCTTTTCCTCCTGACTGGTTGACATTCTCTCAGTTTCCACTCATCTAGATCGGATTCGGCATACTCACGTGCCAAGCCTGGCATCCTGGCTAAAACGAATTCGTTCAGCACTCAACTGTCCTCTCCAGCTTTCTCGCAGTGATCCCACAAGTATCCGTGCTGATCTCGTCACTCCCATCGCTACGGATCGTTTATCCCCTACTCCTTCACAGCTCTCCATCACTGAAACCCTTAACTCCTTAGCCGGTACCTACCCTTCCCAACCTATTCATGTCTACACTGACGGTTCTGTCCTTGCTAATGGGCGGGCGGGAGCTGCTTGCATTGCCTTTACGAACTCTGCTTCCCCCGTCTTCTCCATCTCCCACTGCCTTCCCAACAGGGCTAGCAGTACCCTGTGTGAAATATCTGCTATATTCTGTGCTCTTGACTTCCTTCTCTCTCATCACCTACCAGATCTCATCATCAGCTATTTCCAAGCTGCCCTTGCCTTAACTTCTCAACCCCCCCTGACACCACTCCCCTCTCACCGTCTCCCTCAACTCTTGCCACCATCAGGCTC